>NW_004193563.1:0-1936 GCF_000321355.1 Plasmodium cynomolgi strain B
TCTGAAATTTGAAATTTCTTACATGTCAAAAGATTAAAGCTGATTCATGTGTACGGAATGTGTATATATATATATTTATATTTTGCATATTTTAGTTACGTTATTAGAACTATTTCTAAGCGTGCAAGAATGAATATGATATGTAAACCCTGAAAACCTGAACCCTGAACCATGTATCATTTGTTATCACTATTATATTTGTTTGTATAAACGCAACAAGTCAAGGTCACGATAACAAAATATTAAATTCTACATTGCAAATGTGTCTACTTTTATGCATCAATTATTATCCCAATTTAATTGTTAAAAGAAATATAAAAAATGTACCATAATGACACGTAATACACATATAATGGCGACCGTAATCGTTAATTTTGATAATCAAAGACAAACATTGGATTTAGGTGAGTGTTTAAGTATATATTCTGAAATTGTAGGGAAGATTCAAGGAAAAATTGCTGAATTTAAAGGAAAGGAATGTGCAGATTTCAAGGACGAATGTGAACAATTAATTACAGATATAGATGGAGAAAAAGAGAAACTTAAAGTGTGTTATACTAAAGAGTTTCCATATCCGAACTTAGATGTTAATGAAGATATAAAACGTTTTTATGAAATATGTAATGCAAAAACTAAGTGTAGTTACATCTCACCACAATATATAAAACCTATTGAATTAAAGAATGATACAGATATATCTTGCGAAAGAGATAAAGACTCTGTAAAAACTGTAAATGAACCAAAAGAAAAAGTGGATGAAGGAACATCACAACAGAGTGAAAAAGACTCTAAAATAATAACTTCAGAAAAAAATGATTCTCAAAGCGGTGCACATAATAGTAACCCACCAAATGGTAATGTGCATGATTGGCAAGCTGTTGGCCGTCAAACCGATGAAGATCATCTCTCTGTTGATAAAGATGTTGCTGTGTTTTCTACCACAGAATATCGTGCTGTGGAAACTTATATTAGTGAAAAACCTGGTGATAGAAGTTACTCTCTTATATCTACTAATAGAGCTGATGATTTGATGATATCCCTTTCTTTTGTAGGTACTCCTGACGTAGGGGTTACTAATACATCACCTGACCATACACCTAGTGAACCTGAAGTTACTAAAGCTGCTATTAATGCACACAGTGACAGTAAAGGTGCTGACGATGCAGCTTCGAATGCTGAAGCTAAACATGATAAGGCCCAATGTAGTGATAAACCCTGTAAGAGTGACTCTCCTCAGGGAGTTGCTACTGGAGCATCTTGCAGTAAGGTAAGTATTGAAACTCGTATTGAAGAAAGTACTTGCAAAACACATGTTGGGAATTAAGTGATGATAAGAATATCAGCAGTGCTGATCATAATCCATATAATTCCTTACCCGCACGTGATTTAACTTCTAGTGGTCAAAACCCTTTACCTGATCCAAATGCTCAGGAGATACAGTGTAATCAAGATTCTTCTCCTAGTGTATCTAATTCTGCGGAATCACAAAGGGGCATTTCTACTCAAAGTGAACCGCACACGGGAAAAGAAACAACTCGTCTAGGAAGACAGGTACAAACAGAAAAGACACAAAAAATGAAAAATTCCATCAAAAACTTCACTCAAATATGGTACATGATACACACATGCAACCATCACAAAATCAGGGAGATCATGAAGCCACAACACATAGTTCACATCATGGAAATCAGGAAATATCTGGAGGTAAACATTATTTAAAAGATAAACATTCTCAACCAACTACATGTACAAAAAATATCGATCTCATATACAACCGGTATCTTATGAAGGGCATATATATAAAGAATAAGAATTACATACTTTGGGCCCATCATTTAATACAAATACACAATAATTCTATATTATTACAGGTGCACCTAGTAGTGAGAATAATAAGGGTGAAACTTTAGTGAAACCAAGAAATAGTTCAAGTGAA
>NW_004193564.1:0-1933 GCF_000321355.1 Plasmodium cynomolgi strain B
CACTCAGTTAAGATGTTAATGTTTCAAAATAAAATGGAACGCAAATGGGTGGTATTACAAAAATATTATGCAAGAAAAAATGCTAAGTGTTTTTCAAATAAAATCAAGGGAAAGAAAAGAAAAGCGGCCTTTGTATAAAAATATGTCAAGGTAATATAAATTGCAGCGCGTGGGAGAGAGAGTGCTCCCCCCACAAAAAAAAAAAAAATAAGCAAGTAAACACGCACGATGGATAGTCAAATGCAGATGCACCACCTCATTTAACAAATGATTTGAGAGCGAAGAAGAAGTGGTCTGTCTCTCACATTTGTTTATAAAAAAAATTGTTAACAATTGGTGGATGGAAAAAACCTAAAATGGGGAGAAATGTTTAATACGGGGTGAACATACCACCAAATTGGAAGTGGTTCAGGGTTTAGGGTTCATTAAATATTTTTTTTCTATTAGAAACCTTATAAAAGACAGAAAATTTTTTAACGTATATTTAATATAAAGTAAATTAATTTCTTTTATTGTTAAATTATAATATAATTGAAATTTCTTTTTGTCTGTAATATTTTACCACTAATAATCGTATAATTTTACGGAACATATTATAATGATATATAAGATATGATTTACGCTTATATGAGGCCTGTATGCTTAAATTAAAAATATTATTAATGAATTATACATTTCATTATAATATTGTAATGTAACGCAAAAAAAATTTAAATTTAATTTGTGGAAATTATAAAAATATTTAGCCACCATATGAATTCCGTTGAAGACAGAATTTTATGAATGTTATTATTTTTTGCACCAATAATACATATAAAACAAGAATTGGAAATAAAATAAAAATATTGTATCAATATCATTAAATAATTATCTTTCATTAATATTTAATGAAATGCTTACATAATTTATGGCAACTTGTAAAAAAGACTATATAGTATTATGAGATCAAAATGTCTAATCATGTTATAATATTAAAATTGATGTATTTATAAACACATAAGCACAATATGTCATAAACCAAGGATAATTACATAATATGAAGAAATAGTGCATTTAATAACATCTATATAAGTTAAATGAATTGAAATAAATTATAATCCTTGTAAAAACAAATATATTGCAATAAAATTTTTTAGTTTTATTGGAAAAAATAAATAAAATTGATAATTATACTTAATCGGAATTGTAAGTATTAATATAATGATAGGTATATATCACATTGAATAAACAAAATAAAATAAATATATATTAACATTATTAAAATACAAATATGTAAGTTCGCTATATAATATTCCTTTCTTATTGATGTAAATGTTCTACTACAAAAAAAAATCTTAAAAAAAGAGCAGAAAAATATATTACTTTTTTGATATATATTTAATTAATAATTGTGTAATTTCAAAAATGTATAAATTATATATTTATGAATATTTACATTATCAGAATAAAATTATAATGATTTCCATATTCAATTCAGAAGCTATTAAAAATAATTTATATGTGATATATTGTAAAATTTATAATGTAAAAATATATATTATACTAAAATTATTCCAAGTTCTAATTTTAGTTATTATTGCAATAATGGTGTTAGTAATAATTATCGCTTAAACGACAAGTGCAATTTTTTAATTAATATTTTTTTTATTTTTTTATTTTATATTTTATAGCAGGTAAGATTTTTATGCTCCCATTTTTTTATATTTTTTATTTCATATAAAAAATAAAATTAATATAATTTGTAACATTTAACTATTTTTATATATCTTTGGATATATTATATAATCTTATTTGTTTGATAGTTATTCAAAAAACGGCATATCGTATTGTAAATATAATATTCAAGGCTTTTATTAAAAGAATTCTATAAAATTTTAAGAATTTTATAATAGCTTAAAATCTTCAAGAAAAGAATAAATATGTTTATTAAATT
>NW_004193565.1:0-1938 GCF_000321355.1 Plasmodium cynomolgi strain B
TATTAATGTACAAGTTAAAAAATGATTTCCCAGGTTCTTGAAAAATATAAGTATCCTTAATAATGCGTAAACACACAAGTATTGTTTCATAAATTATATTGCTTAAAGCATAAAATATTCTTTTTATAAAATAATTTCTTATATAACATTTTTATACTAAAAAACATAGCCCCATGTAGAACATAATATAATTATTGTATCAATTTTTTTCATTTATATTCTATTTAATATTTACAATCAATATATTATATCATTCTAATATATTTGAAAAGTCTATGTGCTAGGCTTTAATACAATTTATATCATACAAAAAAATTAATAATAAGAAAATTTAAAATGCAATCTTGTTTCGTATAATTTATATATACACATTATGTATATTTATTTGGAATTTTTTTCTCTCTTTATATTATTCAAAAAAAAAAATTCCTTATTACTTTTTGTAATTTTATCAGGATTTATATTTTTTTACATTTTCCTCTTATTAAATCATCTAAACATCAATTTGTCTACCGATATATTTTTTCCAGATACATTTATTTTAATTCAATTTATATGTCGTATGACTCCATCACAATGGAACGTAGGTCGTATGATAAGAAATTCTTATTCTTCCGTTTTCTGTGTTTTTGCGTAATGATTCTGTACCACGCACAGGTGCTTTCATAATAGCATTATTCCTATTATTATGTATTTCCTTATTCCTTTCCTTATTACTCAATTTCGATCCCAATGGAATAAACTAAAGTAAAATTATAATATAAAACAGAAAAATTATATTAATTTAAAATTTTCAAATATAAATTCATAAGGATTTTACTAAAAATTATTATGTATTCACATTTTTTCTTATATTTTGTTCTTACTTTATAAAAAAGGAAATATAAGAAAAATATTCCAATAACCCCCCAAAATGCTGACGTTATCATATAAAAAGTATCATATAATAAATGGTTATTTCTGGGTGAAAATGATTTTTCACTTTTTAATATAACTTCATAATCAATTGGTATAGGTTTATGTATAATTTTGAAATCATCATCTTTTTTTTCCCCTTTACAACCTAATTTTGAATATAAAATATATGGATTATAATTTTGGTCACATTTAAAAAATTTCGGACACTCATCAACATGTGCATCATTCATAAAATAAGTGCAGCATCCACCGATATAATCTTCATATAGTTCATTAATACATGTAACATATTCGCAATAGTTTTGACATTTTTTTGTATCTGTAGATATATCACAATTTCTAATATGATCGTAATTATTAAAATAATCAAATAAATCTTTCATTTCTTTACATTCAACTAATCCACAAACAACATTATACAAGCATGGTTCATCTTCTATTAATTTGAAATTTTTAATAAGTGTATTTATTATTAATTCAGCATTTTCCTCCTTTTTATCTTGTGATTCTTGCATAATTTTATCAATCCTATCATTTAATAATTTGGAATTTATACCAACTTCATCATTTGTTATTTCAGTATAAATTTCTCTCAATACATTCAAAATTATAGTAAACGTTGGTATATTATAAATATAGTTTGCATTATTTCTATATATTTTCCTTATTTCTTCATATGTCCAATAATTGAAATATAAACAACGATCATAAGTATTTTTTTCATTTTCTTTAATACTCGACAATTTAGTTTTTATATTTCTAGCTATTTTTTTATAAAGATTAGTGAGATTTATTCCTTGTTCATTAGAATTAAATTTATTCTTACAATACTTATCATATTTAGCACCATTTTCATCTTTACTTAATTCTTCATATATTTTACTTGAAGGAAATTCTTTCAAATTATCATACTGAAAATAAAAAAAGATAGAATAAAACGTTTATATAAATACTTACATTCCAGAAACATGTATTATTCTATTTATTTTCCAATAAATTATTCAAATACATATATAAAAA
>NW_004193566.1:0-1930 GCF_000321355.1 Plasmodium cynomolgi strain B
TTATGTATTATCAATAATATTTCTTAATTTTATTTTGGTATATAAATTTCCACTTATTATTAACTAATATATTAGTTTAAAAAAAATTAATATATATTATCTAGTCATAACTATTATAATAATAATCTTTATTTTGTGAGTTTTATAAATTTAAGTTAGAAAAGAAATAAATTACAAAAATGTAAATTTATACATTTAATATTATAATATATAGCTTAGGAATTACCTCACATGTATATAAAGAATAATAGAAACTTATTATTATGATATGCATGAGGTTCAGAATTCAGGGTATCAGGCTTTCAGGGTTTAGGTTTAGGCATTAGGGTATAGGCTTTTAGGTTTAATGTTTTAAGTTTATTGTTTAATTTAGGTTTTATGTTTAGGGTTTTTCATTTAGGACCTTATGTTTAGCGTTTTAATTTTATGTTTCATGGTTTAGGCTTGTTGTATTGATCTGCATTTAATTCGTTCGAAAATGCAGATTTGTATATATTATTTTATAAAGTGGCTCAATAGTAAAAAATATCTCTCAGTAGCGTAAATCAATTTGCGTTTAATGTATATATGCATGTATCTTCATATGAATGAAAAAATATTTACTTATATTTAAAATAAATACATATTGCGTATTTGTGCGAAAGTAAAAATCATTTGTATTGTTTTTAAAAAAATAAAATAAAAAAATAACTGAACTGGATCCCTTAGGTAATTTTTAAATTAGTAGTTAGTTCCCCCAAAGCGCAGTAAATATAATTATATATATGTAGGTATGAACCTGGAGAGTTACGTAGAAAATGCTTCTGGACTTTTTTTCCAGCAGGCCTAGAATATTACTGGCGCGCCATGTTCTCGTTTCTCTCTAGTGGAGGTTTTTGTGAGGCTCATGCAGCGAACAATCAGTATCACACCCAAGCAGCTATATATTCATATCTAATAATATGTATGCACTGTGGATGGCGTTTTTTTTTCACGATGGCACGCTTTGCTGAAAGGGCTATTTCCCCCTCGTTATCAGTTTCGCAGAGCGGAGACAGCATATGTTATTGGCAAAAACTTTGCAGCACGATTATGCCATACAAATAAGGCGTAGTAATGTGGCTACGTGAAATACGAAAAAAACATTTCCCTGCCCAGATAAATAAATAATGCACTCCCTGTGCTCGATTTCTTTCCGCTGATAAATGCTATGCATTCAGTTAAAAAGTTAAAAATTCAAAATAAAACGAAACATACATGGGTGGAATTACAAAATTATTAGGCAGAAAAAATTCTAAGTGCTTTTCAAAAAAATCGAGGTAAAAGAAAAGCGGCCTTGGTATAAAAATAAGCCACGGTAATATAAGTTGCAGACCGTGGGGGGAGAGAGGCCTCCCAAAAAAAAAAAAAATATAGCAAGTAAACAAGCGGGATGGGTAGGAAAATGCGGATGCACCACCTTATTTAACAAACGATTTGGGAGGAAAGAAGAAGAAGTGGTCGGTCTCTTACATTTGTTTATAAAAAAAATTTAACAATTGGTGGGGAGGAAGAAACACAAAAATGGGAAGAAAATTTGAATACGGGGTGAGAATACTACCAAATTGACAGTAGTTCAGGATTTTGGGTGCACTAAATATATTTTTTTATGCGAAACCTTATCAAGGATCGAAAAAAAATTGAACGTTTATTTAATATAAAGTAAATTAATTTCTTTTATTGTTAAATTATAATATAATTGAAATTTCTTTTTGTCTGTAATATTTTACCCATAATAATCGTATAATTTTACGGAATATATTATAATGATATATAAGATAAGATTTACGCTTATATGAGGCCTATATGTTTAAATTAAAAATATTATTAATGAATTATACATTTCATTATAATATTGTAATGTAACGCAAAAAAAATTTAAATTTAATTTGTGGAAATTATAAAAGTATTT
>NW_004192954.1:0-1927 GCF_000321355.1 Plasmodium cynomolgi strain B
AAAAAACTGTTGGGAAACAAAAACAAAAAGAGTAATTCAAAAAAATGATTATTTCTTAAAACGTAACAATACTTTCATTTTTTTCCAAATACATATATTTTAACATTTTTCTTGTTTTTACTTTATATAAGTCTATTAGCATTATAAAATTTTATGTTGTGGTAGATATTTACAATTTTAATAAAAAAATGTTATACATTTTAAAAATTGAAAATACAAAAAAATTAGGCTTATCAAAAGAAGTATTTCCCAGAAAGCAAAACATATGTTTTTTTCTTTAAGCACAAAATTATAACAAATTTTGAAAATTAAGAAGAAAAAAGCTGCTACTTTTTCAGAATACGAATATTAAAACTTTTCCTAAACCCATATTATAAAGCGTTAATATATATAACAGCTCAATATGTATTATGCTTAATTGTAAAAATTAATTTTTATTTTGTAAAAATATCAAGATTACTTAAATTCTTAAACAGAAATAAATTCCATTCCTTTGTAAGAAACTTTATTTTTGTATCTCGTTTTTGTTTCTACAAAAATATATATTATGATTTAAGTATAATACATAAATAAATATTTAGATAAAAATATTCTTTAATAAATATAAATACTTTTATTCTAACATCCAACTTTAACTATTTTTTTCCTTTTTTTCCTATTGGTAGATAAAACTAAATAGCAAAATTATCCAATATTCTACTAAGATCAAGATCTTTTAATAAATATTATAATTTTTACAAAAATTTTATTTCTGCTTATTAAATTTAATTTGTTATATCTGTATTATATCCAAATTAATGTTTTGCAATTCATATTAAATCCATACTAAAATATTTATTATAACTCTTAATTTAATCTCTTTGCAACTGAATGGATGACATATCATGTATTCATGATACCGTGGAGGATGAAGTAGTTTTTCACGCTTTTATACTTATTAGTTTACATATATTCATAAGAATGTGCCTGTTAATTGCATGAAAAAGAAATACATTTAATAAATATAATTTTGCACATATTATTATATGTTAATTGCTTTTTATATTTTTAGTATAGCTTCTATGAACACATTGATAAGTATCTAGAATATGAAGGATCCTATAACCCTGATAGGAATTATAATATATATAATGAAATATGCGCATCAATTGGATTAAACCTCTATATAAAGTAGGAAGAAAAACTTTCTAATATTTGTTCAAGTTTTCATTGTTTAATTGAAGAAATTATAAAAACAACGTCTACATTAAATAACACCTCAGATATGGCATACATAAACTATTGGATAAATTATGAATTATATAAGATTAATGCCAACATTTATCCAATATCATTACACAGAAATATGAAGATCACGGATAGTATAAATGATACCTTGAGGGAATTAGATGGAAAATTGGCTTGTATAAAAAGAGAAGAGTTAATAAATATGAAGGAATTATTTGATTTATACAGAAATTGTATTCACATTATAAATGCAACAACTGGTCATGTTGTTAACGAAGAATTCTTAAAGCATGAAATTAAGCAGTGTGTTGATAAACATCAAAAAATTGAAGAAAATTGTCCTAAAAATATGGCACCTTTTTGTAAAGCACTTAGTGCCTTCAAAGAAAAATATGATAAAATTGATTAAGAATTCAAAAATTAAAAGACACGGAAAAGAAATAACAAGTTGAAATAAGAAGAGAAGATAATTTCGATATACGTACAAATATATTTATAGGAATATCAATAGCTACACTTGGAGTATCATCGCTCTTTTTTCTTTTTTATAAAGTAAATAACAAATAGAATAAAATTAATAATATTTTAAATATATATTATTTTTCTATAAATATTATTTCGCAAATTATTATAAGTCACCTTACAGTTTATATCACTTGGATCCCGATTTCTTTCTCAAAAAAAATTAAAAAAAAAAAAA
>NW_004193567.1:0-1928 GCF_000321355.1 Plasmodium cynomolgi strain B
AAGAATATATTATTCTCATATATTATGATATTTTTTCTTTGAAGAACATATGTTATTTATTTTATTTTGTATATCATATATTATTCAAATCGATAAATATTTTAATTTATTAATAGTTATTTCATTGTTTATTGAATTTCTTGTTAATGGAAATCGGTATAAAGACATAATAATGTATTATTTGATTATTCGTTGTGTTTTTAATAGACTGCCTATATATAACTTTATTAGTATTATTGTATTTTCTTTCATTTTTCATTCCTATATCGTATTATAGTAGAGTAGCATTTCTGTATGTACCACAATTTATTATTTAATATATTATTTCAGGGTTCGGGTTCGGGTTCGGGTTCGGGGTTCAGGGTTCAGGGTTCAGGTTTATGTTTAGAACTCAGGGGTTATTTTTATCCTTTGGGGGTTAGTTTCTGGGTTTTTTGGTTAACGTAATCACAGTT
Source organism: Plasmodium cynomolgi strain B (assembly GCF_000321355.1). Lineage (NCBI taxonomy): Eukaryota > Apicomplexa > Aconoidasida > Haemosporida > Plasmodiidae > Plasmodium > Plasmodium cynomolgi. The sequence continues at coordinate 456 of NW_004193567.1, forward strand.
ATCTATACTTTTATGCATTAATCATAAAATTAACTTTTGAATCGTCAATTTAGGTAAAGAATATGTCATGCCGTTGTTGCACATATATTATTTACAGAATAATTCGAATGGATGCATATACACAAATTTTCTGTATTCCTGTATTAATATTATTCTGACAAACTATAGGCGATGTTGTATGGTCTCCTATTCGAATTATTTTCTCTATTTCCGTATTCGTGTGTTATTTTATTAATTAACCTTTTTTGCTTCTTTAATTTAGGGTTTATCCATGATCCTAAGGGGGTAAACTATTATTAGATAAAATATGTGACATGTTAAATTATACAATTATTATAATATATAAATATTTTTATTATAGGTATATCATAAATTGTAAAAGAGTGTTAACACCTTTGTATAAAAATTTACCCACCTTATACGTAATAAATGAAAAGAAAATTATTACTGATATTAAAGAAACTGGGATTAAAATGGTAGCAGCTAGTGGAGATCCTTGGAAGGATGGTAATTCTTCTATTTTATAGCACTTATTTTTTGATTTAAGATGATTATTAAATCTTACCCGAAAGTTTTCTAATTCATTACAAAAATTATAGTTACCATACCCCTTACATGTACTCTCGTGATTCTTATAATATTGAGCACATACTTCACCGTCTTCACAACGAACATTATCTTCAGTTGAAGATTCTTTCACAAAATTATAAAATTTATCATACAATTCTTCTAATTCTTTAAGGTAACTGTATTTATGTTCGTCAATAACTTCCGTATGATTTTTGCAATATTGGATTATATCAACATTTTCAAAAAAATTATTTAATAACGTCTGATTATATGTAATATTTCATTGACTTGATTTCAACTTACCATAGAACCAATAATTAGTATATTGACAAAATGCAGATATAATACGACTATAACTAAAATCTGTTATATAACTTACAGCATTGGTACAAAATTTAATAAAAGACTCATTTTCACCTTCATAGCCTTTTAAATGCGTTTTCATATATTCTTCACAATAACCTTTGGCAACATTTAGGAAGGTTGACTCGATCGTTCCATTTAATATAGTTTTACATTCATAAAAAATCTTTTACATAACCAAACTAAAAAAAGGAGATATATATTTTCATGCCATATATTAAAAAAAATGCTTAAATTATATTTTTATTTTATATGTTGAACAATGAAATATGTAATGTAGTATTATATATAATTTTTAAAGTGTAAAATGCATAGATACAATTTTGCCTACCATGATTAAATGTAACGTATTTTCAAAATTGTGAATTGAAGATAAACAATTTGTTTCTGTGTATAAAAAAGGTTTAGGAACATAATTAAAATTTTTAAATGTTGTTACGTAATTACATTTTTAATATATAATTAGTACATATTTATTATCTCTACTGCTTTCTAATCTATGTTTATTATTACTATATAAGTAGGGCTATATATTTTCTT
>NW_004192955.1:0-1926 GCF_000321355.1 Plasmodium cynomolgi strain B
AAAAAATTTTCTCAAATATAATTATATAATAATTCACTAATTATAAAAAATAATTATTGATTTTTACAATTTTGATTTTATTTTTTGTTTATAGAAGGAACATTTGAGAAGCTCAAAATTATATTCCCTCTATGAAACATTTAATAATGTAAAAGAGTCTTATAATACTCATGAAATATGCAGTTATATAAAAGATACATTCCACGAATCAAAGAAGTTTAACCATAATAGCACAATATTTTGTATACATTTAGGAAACGTTCTAAAAAAATTCAATGATTTTTGTGGTAAACATGTTGATTCCAGTAAATGTTGTAACTATTTGAACTATTGGTTATATGACAAAATAATAGAAGGTAATTATGATGTGTACAATATTTATTGGATTTATAATAAATTTCGCATGTTTATGGAAAATAATTTTACTGAAATCGAAAATAAATATAAATGCAATGACAAATTATTACCAATATTAGATGTAACAATATTAAAAAATAAGTCTGCATTATATAATTTTTTGGATTATTATGATAGTATAAAAGCTGCATTTAATGCTGGAACATCTAGTAGGGTTAAATATTGTGAATATATAAAATACATTTTTAATTTATACATAAAAATACAACAAAAATACAATTTAAAACCAATTCTAGCTTATAGTGATGAAATAGAAAAATTTCAATCAAAATTTTCTGACACAACTGAGTTAAACTTTCTTAAGAGCAAATGCTCTGATAATTCAGAAAAGTATTTTTCTACAATATCCGATGCAATTAAACAATCCTTAGGTGAAAAAGGTATGAAGAAATATGACAAAGTAACAAATGAATTAGATGAGCATAGAAAAATAGTAAATGTAAGTGAATCTTCTAAAAGAATGTCTAATAATACTTATTATCATTTTTCATTGAAATAATTTTTGTAAATCCTAAATAGATGTATGTACAATTATTGAAATATGATAAATTATATTTTAATGGAATACATTTTTTCTCAATCTAAATATTTATATATTTCTTCAACATTTAGTATGATATATTCGATCATGTTAGTGCATACCAAGCGGGTGAAAATTTATCTACGCATAGTGGAAGCGGTTTAGGGGATTATAGTCAATACTGCAATAAAAATAAAGACGACAGGGTTGAAAATTACAATGATCTTAAACAAATTTGTGAACGTTTTATAAAATATTTTGTGTATTTGTCTAATGACTCTCTTAATATGCCATCAGAAGAAAATAAATATAATGAGTATTTGAATTACTGGATAAACAGGGAACTAAAAGAAATAAAAAATAGTGCTACACAATTCATTGAATTTATTGATGAACGATTAGATTCCAATTTTCATGTTTATGATAAATTTTCTATTTTTAAAAATAAAGTATATAATATGAACGAAGATGTTTTTAATAAAATGAATATGTTATATGATTTGTATGATAACTATAACAAATTTATCACTGAAATCAGCGAAGAAGAGAACTGTTTAAATTATGCTAATAAATGCCTTCAATCATATGAAAAAGCAATGAAGAAAAGCTACGAAACAAATAGTAGTAAGTTGTATAATGCGTTGATGAAATTTTCAGTTAAATATAAAAATACAAGTAATAAATCAAAATTTTGTAATAACAGGGATTTACCAGAATTGCCAAACATTATAAAAATAAAAGAAAAAGAAAAAAAAGTAGCCGAAAGTAAGGCATTAGAAGTATGTGAGTCTATCAAAACCGAGATTTTAGCTTCGCCAATTTCAGGAGAAAATGATTATGTACACTTTCATTTTATATATAAATATTTATTATAATGTTTTCTTTTAATGTTACATGACTTGTTGAATGATATAAAATTATGTACCTGTAGTAAATCTATATTTATATATAATTTTCCTTATATGACTTTTTTCAGAAATCTATCTTAG
>NW_004192956.1:0-1923 GCF_000321355.1 Plasmodium cynomolgi strain B
TTAAGATAGACTCCTGAAAATAAAGCATATAAGGTAAATTATATATAAATATAGTTTTACTACTCGTACATACTTTTATATCAATTTATAAGCTATGGAACATTTAAAGGGAACATTATAATAAATATTTATATATAAAATGAAAATGTACATAATCATCTTTTCCTGAAGGCGGCGAAGCTAAAATCATGGTTTTGATAGACTTACATGCTTCTAATGCCTCACTTTCGGCTTTTTTTTTTCATTTTCTTTTATTTTTATAATGTCTGGCAATTCCTGTAAATAACTGCTATCACAAAATTTTAAATTTTCTTTTGTATTTTTATATTTAACTGAAAATTTCATCAACGCATTATACAACTTAGCACTATTTGTTTCGTAGCTTTTCTTCATTGCTTTTTCATATGATTGAAGGAAATTATTAGCATACTTTGAACAGTTTTCTTTTATTCTGGTTTCAGTGATAAATTTGCTGTAGTTATCATACAAATCATACAATATATTCATTTTATTAAAAACATCTTCGTTCATATTATATACTTTATTTTTAAAAATAGAATATTTATCATAAGCATTAGAACTGGAAACGAATCGTTCATCAATAAATTCAATTAATTGTGTAGCACTTTTTTTTATTTCTTTTAGTTTTTTGTTTACCCAGTAATTCAAATACTCATTATATTTATTTCCTTCTGGTGGTATATCATGCATATTATAAGCCAAATAATCAAAATATTTTATAATTTTTTCACAAATTTGTTTAATTTCATTGTAATTTTCAACAATGTTGTCGTTATTTTTATTGCAATATTGGCTATAATCCCCTAAACCGCTTCCACTATGCGTAGATAAATTTTCACCCGCTTGGTATGCACTAACATGATCGAATATATCATACTAAATGTTGAAGAAAAAATAAATATTTAGATTGAGAAAAAATGTATTCCATTAAAATATAATTTATCATATTTCAATAATTGCACATACTTCTATTTAGGATTTACAAAAATTATTTCAATGAAAAATGATAATGAATATCATTAGACATTCTTTTGGAAGATTCACTTACATTTACTATTTTTCTATGCTCATCTAATTCATTTGTTACTTTGTCATATTTCTTCAAACGCTTTTCACCTAACGATTGTTTAATTGCATTGGATATTGCAGAAAAATACTTTTCTGAATTATCATAGCATTTGGTCTTAAGAAAGTTTAACTCATTTGTGTCAGAAAATTTTGATTGAAACATTTCTATTTCATCACTATAAGCTAGAATTGGCTTTAAATTGTATTCTTCTTGTATTTTTAGATACAATTTAAAAATGTATATTATATATTCACAATATTTACCCCTATTAAACGTTTCAGCATTAAATGCAGCTTTCATACTATCATAATAATTCAGAAAATTATATAATGCAGACTTATTTTTTAATAATGTTACATCTAATATTGGTAATAATTTGTCATTGCATTTATATTTATTTTCGATTTCAGCAAAATTCTTTTCCATAAACATGCGAAATTTATTATAAATCCAATAAATATTGTACACATCATAATTGTCTTCTATTATTTTGTCATATATCCAATAGATCAAATAGTTACAACATTTACTGGAATCAACATGTTTACCACAAAAATCATTGAATTTTTTAGAACGTTTCCTAAATGTTTACAAAATATAGTGCTATTATGGTTAAACTTATTTGATTCAAGGAATGTATCTTTTGTATAACTGCATATTTCATAAGTATCATAAGATAATTTTTCATTATTAAATATTTCATAGAAGTAATATAATTTTGAACTGCTCAAAGGTTCCTTCTATGAATAAAAACAAAATTATCAAAATCAATAATTATTATTTATAATTAGTGAATTTTTTTATTATTATATTTGAGAAAAATTTTTAGAATT
>NW_004193568.1:0-1921 GCF_000321355.1 Plasmodium cynomolgi strain B
ATATCACATAGTTTGAAAGAATCAACGTGTTCATTAATGTATGTACTTTATATAATAATATAAAAATATTATTGTAATGCATAATTAGGAAAAAGACGCTATTAAAATTGGAAATAATTATATTATAAAGTGTTTTATATATATTTTACCTTAATCTGTTTTTATGGAAGAATGATTTCTATTTAGATAGGGTTTATTTGAAAAATGTTTAAAATTCATGTTATAAATGTAAATACATAATTTGTAAGAAGTCGTCTTAATATAAAAAAAAGGATTAAAAATGTATTAATTTAATTTTTTTTTTTTTTATTAACAGAATCTTAAAAAATCTTAGTAAATTTATATATTTACATGTATTAGTGTATTTTTATATATCATTATACATAAGAAGACTTTTTTCTTTGTACTAATTATGGAATATATTTCATATTGTAAAATTTATTAACAGCTTCGTTATTCATCATATGTACTGTAATAAATAATTCTTTGATATCACTTATTTTTTCTTATGCAACTAATATGACTTTAAGACATTCTTGTAATGATACAATCATATACGCGAAATTTGTGAATAAAGTTTACTTTAAGATCTATGTAATTATTTATATTTTTTTCATGAACAGTATATTTTTAATAGTGATATTATATTTGATTTTAATAATTACAATTATAGAAAGAATAATTTTTATATTTTCATATTATTAATGTTTTAAATAAACTGTTATTTTATGAACAAGTAATATTGTATACCTATTCAGCCAGATAAGACATATTAATTAGACTGTTTCAGGTTTAAAGTTCAAATAGTAGAAAATATTAAATTTAATTGTTAAATGAATACTTGTTGTCTGGAATATTTCCATGAGGTTGCTAAAATAGCAAACGTAAGGAAATTAGAGAAGTAGATACATTCGTTGTTTCCTTTCATGTGGTATATGCTTATGAATTCAGAAATGTGTACGAAACGGTAAAAATTTTAGTTATATGACAATTTTTTTTTGATAATATTCAAAAAATTTATTGATGCATTTTAGTTCAATTATTTATGTATTTCATAAAATTATTATGTTTTATTTTGTCTAAAACATATATTATTTATTTAATATGAGATTTAATTTCGAAAAAAAAAAGAATTGAAGAAAAAAAGTAATTTTTCAATATTTTGTATTAAACGCATCGCAATAATATAACATTAATTAAGATAATTTATAAATACTGAGATTTTAAAAAAATTAATAATATAACATAGTAAAATAAAAATGATAAAAAAACAATGTTGTAAATTTATTTCCACTGAAAAAAAAAATATATAATAATACATATATCTCTAATATAATAAAAAAGTTATACCATTTATAGTTTAATTGTAAATATTACCTGGACAAAATAATTTTTGCTTTAAGTGAAAATCATATAAAAAGGAGCGGTAAATATAATTTTTACATTAAACATAAAATTCTAACTTCTATATATTCATAACTATATTTCATTTTACCACTTATCGTCCATGAAAAAATTTGCTATATGGCAATTAACAGATATAAGAACGAAGAAAGCGTGGAATAAAAATACCACTTTTGGGGTTCGTTCTTCATTTTTCAAAAGCAGATTATGACGTGATGTTAGAATAAAAATAAATATATATATATATACTTAGAACCGCTGCAACATAAAATTATGATTATCAAGGATCTAAAAAATTAATTATTTAAGGCGAAAATATACAATCCATTGTACTGTTATTGAAGCGAAATTTTTGGTGAAAATTCAATTTTAAAATTATTAAAAAATATAGCGCTTTCTTGCAACATGAGTAAACATGTATTTACTAAAAATTGATCCATTTCGGTCATATATTATGCTTAAAATTCATACTCTAAAAATAATATTTATGCGGAACAGAAATAACATCGACTTACAG
>NW_004192957.1:0-1920 GCF_000321355.1 Plasmodium cynomolgi strain B
TGCAACTTTTATAATTTATTACACATAAAAAAATTTATATATAAAAATACCATTTTCTCATCACGTATATGTATTGTAAAATATTAATCCATCCAAAGTTATGGCAGATATTGTAAACACTGTTTTATTAAAATAATTATATTTTATAACTTTTCATCTTTTTTAATAAAATTCATTCAAAGAAGCAAAATGTATTCTTCAATATAATCTTTTCTTTGTTACATTTTATTCTATAACTTTTCAGAAAGATGCACAAATTACACAAAATTCTAGTAATATTTATAGTAGATTAAATGATGATACTTATAAAATTTTGAAAAATTATGATAAAGTATGTGATGAATTTTACCAAACGTTAAGAAGAAAAAACAAGAAGTTTAAGGATTTTTGCAAGAATCTTACTAGAATTTTACAAAATTCTGATAACCTCTCGTTTCCAAACACAGTTAATGGTGATATATGTACAATTATAGAATTATGGACATACGATCAAATATATAATCAAATGCCTGAACTTACTGAAAAAAATGAATTTGAAGAAATTATTGATATGGCATCTAATATAGTGATTCGTAATTTTGGGTCTTTATCTCGTTGCCAAGAGTTGTAAAAACATCGAATTGAAAAAGAAAATTTTAACGATATGAAAAAACTTTACGATTATGTTGAAAACTATAAAAGTATTGCATCGCACCTCTTAGATAAATATTATATATGTACCGAAAAATTAAAGAGTTACTTAGATGAAATTCAAAATATATATTTAAAATCAAAGGATATTAATATTCCAGGAAGTAGCATATATAACTATATATTGCTTGATTTTGAAAATGTTAATATTGAAAACGATCGCTGGAATATAACATGTAAAGAAATTATACAGGAAAAACCCTTTTCACAGGGAATTCAACGATTATATACTTCTCATGAAGGAGACAGTGCACAAACATTAAAATTACCGGAACCAGTAGTAGTGGAATCATCAGTATTACCAAGACGAGAAGGAGAAAAAGGATTAGCAGTAACAGACGTTGCAGTAGAAGAAGCAAATTCATCCGATAAAGTTAGTATGGATTCAGTCCCTGTTGGAGACGAATCTGAATCAGTTATTCCCACTAAAGTAGGTACAATTGGTGCTACACTTGCAGGATCTTCTTTATTTTTAATAATGATGTATATGGTGAAAAAACACATATTTATTAAATATTATCATTTTGTGTTAATATTTATATTACATTATTATGAGAATTTATTAAAAACAAACAATTATATTTTCAAATATGTATATTCATTCTAACGTTAGTATACTCCCTTGGGTTCATGGATAAAAACAAAACTACTAAGAAGAAATAAATTAATGGAAAATATGAAAAGGAACAATTACGAATTACTGTTAAATGACATTGAGAATAGTCAGGCAGGTCTAAAAGATACGATGTATCACATAAGATATAATTCATCATCAAATCAGTAATTTATACATACCTCAAAAGAGATATATTAATTCAGAAGGATAATCATATTATTAAATATCGTTCAAAGCGTAATACAATAAATGATAAAAAAAAAATTTTTTACTCCTCTTATTATTTACTATTGAAATATAGCAGAAGAAATAATTCCAAAAATGTTACAATATAAGGCAAAAACTGAAACACACATAAATATTCGAAACAATAAATATATGAATTGTGATAAGGACATTATTAAATATAGATCAAAATAAAAATCAAATACAAGATAATTCATTTTACATTATTAATAATAAATATATATTAATAATTCTGAATATCATATGATTAGTTATCCAAATCATTATTTATACTCAATAATAAATACATGTAGTGGTACACCAATATAATGAACGTCCATCATATACAATTAAATAGAAATGTAACGGAGAGCACATTTTATAATATA
>NW_004193569.1:0-1922 GCF_000321355.1 Plasmodium cynomolgi strain B
CTGTTGCAGCTCATTGTATGTAAAATTTTCATTTATCATTTTTTTTTATTGTTATTACTTCTTATTTGTACCTTAAAAAAAATTCCCTTTTTATAGGGGCATACGCTAAAATTACATATTCTCTCCTATAATGTAAATATGATTTTGCACTTCATATATAAATTTCCCATTAGCATGATTTTTACATGGCATAAAGACCACATAAAATGCTATAAATATCTTACATCAATTTATTATTTATTTATTATTGCAGCATAATTACGTGTTAAACAAATATGAGGGTATACCTTGAGTAAATAAAAAAACGGCATGTTAAGACGAATGTTGGAGTAGACCTTATTTTGAAGAACCACATGACATAGAGACCATCCTGATTTATATATGTATGGCTTCGCCCAACGTAGTAGCAAGGGTGGTAAAACTATAGACATATCTTACTCTATAGCTATCGTTTTTACTTCCTTTATCAATCCTTATTTTAACCAATTTAAGTCGTTAAATATTGATGCATATCTTTTATACTAAATTTTATGTTGTTATTTTACGAGAGTAATAGGATAAAGTAAAGGTCTCTTCATAACCGTTCGATAGCTAAGTAATTATAAATTCTTAACGCTTATATTACATCTATTTTTATAAGTTACCCATTGTTTTTTCACTGATTGTTGCGAGAAAAAAAGTTCCCTTCCTTTGCCCAAAACAATATTTTATCGGGATACCCAAGTAAACTAACTCCTTTATGTTAACGATATATGCATACAATTAACTGAACGCTTACATACTATGTTTACTACTCCAATTAGATTGGTCATTTCAGAATCATTTACATAAAGTTCAAAAATTAAAATATTGGCATTGGTTTTATTAGAATAATCGCATATTTGTGATGAACAGTTCACCCAGTCACATTTGCACTATCGTAACAATTTGCATTTACGCGTTGAAAATTAAGAATAAAAAATACTGCCCGATATTATGCAAAGTTAAAAATTGATATTTTCATTTTCATAATTCTGCAAAAAAAAGAGAAGAGGTAATATTTTTTTCTTATTCATAAATATAATCTAAAATTCTTCCCTGAAAAATCATATCACCGTACCACACATGATGTCCAGAAAAAATAAAAAAGCCTTGTAGGCGATCAAAATGAATAACCCCACTTTTGTATCATCTTAAAATATGTGACAAGCGGTTTGGATAACTTTAAAAATCTTTGAATAGTACAAGATAATCTTTCATGTAATTATGGGACACTTTAAAATATCACATATATATAACTATGAACCCTTTTGCGCAGTTCTATAATGTGATATATCGCACAAAATGGACCCATAATAAGGCTTATGTTGGATCAATATCCAAAAGAGAAATAAAAAAATAATTTTAATATTAATCCATGAAAACTAGCTATACAGCGCACGTTATTGTCTGCTCAGCACACTCATCAAATTTTTTAAAACATAATAAATTAGAAAGGTAATCCCATAAGTTACATAACTCTATTTTAGAAAATGCTTCTACCCAAACTACATTCAATACAGCTAACTATATTTTTTGTTTCATATTAAAATTGGATCGATTAAAGGATAACTTATGTTTTCATATAACAGTAAAGATTCTTTCAACCGTCAATGCTGTGGGAATCATATACAAATTCAAAACAAATATAACCAACTGATTAATAGACATAGGACTTAGAAAAAAAAAAAAAATAAAAGGCAAATTAAAGGATTCAAGCAGAAATGCATAAATGAAGATATATTTACGTAGCGCTTGTTATGCATGTTCGTTATGAATTATACATGATATCCATTGCAAATATAACATGCAACGTTTTTTAAAAACAAAAATAAACTTTAAAACGTAAACAGGATAGCTTCTCTTTTGTCACAGAAGTTTAAACTAATAAATGGACAACTTGT
>NW_004192958.1:0-1918 GCF_000321355.1 Plasmodium cynomolgi strain B
TAATATGTTAAAATGGAATACAATCAATCACTTTAAAACTCACAAATATTTATACTTATACATAAATAGTAAATTATTTTACATTTAGTATTAATTTTTCAAAAATGTGGATAATGTTCGTGCTTATAAGCTTTTAAAATCTGCAAAGGATATTGGAGACGAAGTGTTATCTGACGAAGATATTTTAATAAAGTGCAATAGTCGTGATATTACTAATAATGCTAAAACAGTTTGCAAAAAATTATTTATTTTTTTGAATTTTTATGTTCATGTAAATAATTGGTGGTCTCGAATATACAACTTAATAGTATTGATTATAGATATATGAACTTCTGGGCTAATTATGAATTAAACGGAAAAGATCTTATTGAAAACGATTCTATATGTGAATTTAAGAATAACATAGAGCATTAATTTCAGATGTGCATTGATAATGATGAATTGAAAACAGCCTTAGGGCATATTGAACATGATCATAAAAGAATGAAAATATTGGATAGATTGTACCAAAGTTATTGTGAAATGCATGAAATAATTATTTCTACTAGTGAAGAAAACATTGAGAAATATTTGGTCTATACCACGGATTGTTTTAACGAATATAGAGGTGCTATTAGTACTGTTCCAATAAATGATAAATATTTTCATAGTGCCCTAACAAATTTTAAGAAAGCTTATGAAGAACTTGCTGATAGAGCTCTTATTAAAAACACATCACATGAAGAATATATAGAGAAGATGGCAGAATATAGTATAACTTCAGATATGATTTTATATTCAATGGAAAATGATAGTAATAAAATTATGTTAATTTCAATATTCAGTTCAGTACTTGCAGTAGTCCTCATATTAATATATTTTTATATGGTTAAAATAATATTAATTAGAGTATTCATTTTTAATAATTAATACTATTGTAATACTCTGCAACAATAGCGTTGTAGTTTATCATATATTAAAATATATAATTATTATTTGTTTTCTGTTATATTAGTTTAATCCTTTGGGAAAACGTATATGCGATAAGAAAGAAAATAAGAAAAAATAATTCCGTAATCTGGGTGATAGTAAGAATAACCTATTGTATAGTAACCATAACAATCATGTGTATTATAATAAAAAAATATAATTTAGCATATCATTGAGCATAATGATAAAATAAAAAATAAAATTCTTTCAATAATATTGATAAATTATGTAACATATGAAAAAATAAATAATTTCGATGTTATAAATGCTAAAGCTGTGTCTACTCATTACAGGAATAAATTAAATAATTCCCTTAAAATTCTTTTAAACAACAATTTAATCTATCTATTAACAATAGTTTTAAAAATGATGATAGTTATAAATATTAACAACCAATTTATAAAGCATATTTAATATAACATTTAAATTATTTCATTTACATAATAACTGCTTCTATATATTGATAAATATTACACCGCTGTGGTGATAGTAATCAAATTAAGTTATATATTAAGAATGATCAATTAATACTAAAATTTAATATGTAATATAAATTATAAACTTAATTTGATTATTTGGGTAAATCATATTTATTTGATAATACTTTTTTCTTTAGGTTTTTATTTCTGTTTTATTAATTGTTCTTTAATATTAAAATTTTTTTACTTTTTGTATTGTTCTTATGCTGTTAATATTCAAAGTGATATGTGTTTATTTTATAATGAATACACAAATAATTAATTTTATTGTTACTAATTTTAATATTTTCGCACAATAAACTAAACAATAAATATATGTTAACTAAATATTATTTATATTATATTATATTTAAGCCTTTGACAAATCAAATAATTTGTGATATCTTTCAAATATAAACATCTATACAAGAAATTTCTTCGTAAAGAATGCCAATAGAAAATGTAAAATTTGAATTTGTTGTAGGTCTATT
>NW_004192959.1:0-1918 GCF_000321355.1 Plasmodium cynomolgi strain B
CATAAGTATATATTATTTTAACGTTTATTTGGTTAAATAATTTTTTTCATATTAAAATAATAATCAAAATAAAATTAAGTGTAGGAAATGCTTGGTTGAGGCGTCTTTTAGTATATAATATAATAAATATATATATATAAAAGTACGTTATTATATGTAAATGTTTAGGGTTTATATTTAAAGCATATCTATGATATGTTGATTACATATAGGTATATATGTAGTTTACAATGTTATGGTTTTTTCCGCACATTACACAAGTCTTTAATGTTACACAATACGTGCTTTAATAAAGCGTTTTATATGAAAGTACGATCAGTCATTTTCTTATGCAAAGACGTAAAAAGATTTTTTACACACCTTGTACCGAATAAAAAGGTTTAATGCTGATTTAAGAATATTTTGTAAATTATTTTGTACTTTTTAACAAAAAAGTGTATTATTATAACATAATTTTCGTGGATCGCTCCAAAAAAAAAACGTTATTTTATCTATTATGAGTGAAGATTTATAGTTGTTATAATGTGTTATACTCATATTATACTTTACGATTGTACATATTTTGCATGTTATATCAGAGCTCCTACTCTTAATAGTCATGTGAACTTGATAGTTATATTAATTATTGTAGAAACTAGTATATTTATGTAGGGCATAAAAAGAATTAAATAAGATGGCATTAAGTTTAGCCTAAAAAAATAGATAAATATATATTATTTATGGAATATTTGTATAACATAGTCTATTACCTAACAAAAAAAAATATATTTATAAAAACTATAAATATAAGAATGAATTTTTAGGATTTTTTTTTTCTTCTCAATCACTAATAGAAAATAAAAACACATCATATTAATGTTATAAATTGATTTCACAGAAATAACCATATTTCTGTCATAACAAAATCTTTTTTAACGACAATCATTGTAATTTTCATTAAAGAACATTTGCGAATTCGTAGAAAACCTAAAATAAATATTTTTAAATATATGTTTTATATAACTTCTTTTACTTATTGTCAAAATAATTATATAATACATAAGTGAATTAAATGTTTTAGGATTTACAATATTGTTTATATTTAGTTTGAAACCTTAAACTCCTGTATTTTTTTCTACATTTATGATATTTAATAGTGGTATTATGCTTTATTATAAATAATACAATAGCATTTTCTACCATAATAAGCTTTAAATTGAGTGGCAAAATGTGAACGCTTTTTTAAGTTCGGCGAATAATGAAAATGTCGTCGTAAATATTTATCGATGGATGTATATATATAGTACCTATTTTATATTAACGTGTATAGTTTAAAAATATAATACGTTTTATTGAATTCAAATAATGTCAAAAAAAATGACGACATTTCCTGTGAAAACTCTGTATATATGGATATTAGTCTTTATTTGTACATTATTCATTACGTAAGAATATGGACTTGAAGCAAAAGAAAATTTCTATTATGTGAACCATACCTTTGATTCTAATCTGTTAAACGCTTCATGATTCTTATCAGGAAGAAGCTGCAAAAGCTGTAGCATTGCATAAAATTCAGGAAGAAGAATTCTTTTCAGAACTTGGTGAAACTTCTGATTTCGATCAACATTGTAATCGAATCGATAATAATCTAAGTTTCAAACTTAGAGAAGTCAAAGTCCTTTGCATTAAACTAGTATGTCATTTAGATATGTTAAGTCAATCGGATGATTCAGAACGTAATAATTACTGCAATTACATACGTTTTTGGTTAAATGAACACATAAGTGAAATACATACTATAAATCTGTAGAAATTGCTTATGTACATATTATGATTTCTTTTCCCTTTATTTTTAGGAGATATATTAGTTTAGCTTTTCAAATTTTGTATTTCTTGATTTAATCATTCCTCCATATTTTGTTTCTTCCTTTTTTGAGCG
>NW_004193570.1:0-1918 GCF_000321355.1 Plasmodium cynomolgi strain B
ACAGGAAGCTACGCTTGCATTATCACTTAAGTGCATGACAAAAATATAACGGATTTGAGGCATCGCGTTACATTTGGGGCAACTGCGCGAATTATGTGCCCTTATTTTATGTCCCTTTTTGAAACATTATTCGCACTTCGCATTTGATTCAATTCGTGCGCCTATTTGACTATCTTATTTTCGATTGGGAGTTTTTAGTTAACATAACTCCGCTTAAGTTGTGCTATGTATACAAATGTTCCTGTTTACTGATGATTTAATGTCTATTTTCCCATTTCCACAGCTCACAAATGTTGTTACACCATAAAATATGAAATTGGTCACTCCGCGAGAGCTGCAAAATTTTATGGTGAAAAATAAATTGACACAGTATCCTTATTTATCGGTATTGCTGATACTTGTGCTGCTGACATCAGCTTGTACGCTTCATGGATTTTATTTTTTATTGCACTTGGCAGTACATATAAAATAAAATTTAGCATCTTCCACCAATGATATAACTCGTTAGAGTGTGCTTATTTTTTTTGCGGTACTATATATATTCCCCATATTGTTGTAACCAATTGTTCTGATTTTCCGCGTAGCAATGTGGAATATCTTTCGCTTATTGAATTTTTTGTGAGTGCTAGATGCGTTTATTTTTTGTCATTATTATACAACTTATGCCTTTAATAATTCATACGTTATGGGTGTAAATGATGTAATGGGGGTATTATTCCCCCCGAAGTTATAATAATGAGGTAAATATCCTACATTTAATACATTGCATATTTGTGGATTCATTTGGAATGCCTATATAAAAATGTTACTCAGGCATATAAGTTTTTTATGTATTTACTTCACGTTCCCATGAACGATTATTCTCTGCTTTGATTTTTATGCTACATTTGTTAGTGTCATTTTAACTTGCCTTAATCTTGTAATGCATACATTTGTTACAGTTTTTTATTTTATAGCTCGCTACACTGCCAGGATTTATATAATCAAAGAATTTGATACTATTATTGGTACAGTCACAAATTGCATTATTAGTAATTGTTTTTTTCTCACTTGTGTATTTTCGCTAATATTTCGAATATTATAATCGATCCAAAAACGCGTGACACATTTTACCTGTTTTTTTAAGCAATGTACGAAAATTAACTGATATATGCGGTGTAAAATAATCCTTATTAGGTAATGATTTGTTAAGAAGGTTATATTTATTCGTTTACAAATGCTTACATTGTTATATCTTCATTTTTTTAATGGTAAATTTAATCTTGTTTAATTTATGTTAATCTGTATTTCTTAACAATTGAACAGGTTTATGTCATCATAACATATTTCTTATTCAAACTTGTTTAGTTCTCATTTCGACTAACAATAACAGGCTTTATCATCAACACCACAGTTGTTAGTGAAATGTATAATTATTTTTTTAAATGTGTATGCATTATTTAAATAGCTTAATAATATTTGTGTGTTCCGTTATTTCATTATAAAATATTATTTAACTCTTATAAAGCAATTTTTTATATTTTCTGTAGCTATATTTTACACCATTGTTTAGTATAAGGCTTGAATATCATGTATATGTCTTAACTAAGAAGGCATTATTTCAATGAATTTATAATTTTGTATTAATATTTACTAAATGATTTCTTCTTTTATTATTGTACTTTAGTAGAAAAAATAAATAAATTCTATGCATTTAAAAGCTAAATATGAATTAATCTTTTTATTAATGATTATTTTTGCAAAGAAGAAAAGACTTTAGCTAAATAACCCATAATGTGTTTTTGTAAATAATTATTGTTGTACATATATTAATATTACAAGTTACAATTATGGAATAAAAAAATCATATAAGTTAATCATTTTACGAAAAACAAAAAAATGCAAATGCATATATAATACATCTGTTAAAAACAAAAAC
>NW_004192960.1:0-1920 GCF_000321355.1 Plasmodium cynomolgi strain B
AAAAATAACACACACATTTCCTTCTATAATTTACATTAATAAGCATTATTTAGATAAAATTAACAAAAACATTCTTTTCTATATTCAGACTAAGAATATAATACGTTTTATTTAATACAAATATGGTAAAAAATAAAGCGAAGGCATTTCCTGTGAATACTTTGTATATAAGAATATAAGTCTTCATTTGTACATTACTAATTACATAAAAACTTTGACTTGAAACAAACGAAAAATTCTATTATAAGAACCATATCTTTGGTACTAATCTGTTAAGCATTTCATGATTCTTATCATGGGGAGGCTGCTCAAGATGCATCACTGCATAATATTCATGGAAGAAGATTTCTTTTCAGAACTTGGTGAATCCTCTGATTTTGATCAACTTTGTAATAGATTAGATAATAATCTAAGTTACAACCGTAGAGAAGTCAAGGACATTTGCATTAAACTAGTACGTCATTTAGATATGTTAAGTCAAGCGGGTCATTCCGAATGTAATAATTACTACCATTACATACGTTATTGGTTATATGAACAAATAAGTGAAATTTATAATGACAAATCTGATGAGATTGCTGATGCACATATGGTGATTTCTGTTCCTATTATTTTAATGATATATATTAGTTTTGCTTTTAAAATTTTGTATTTCTCGATTTAATCATTTCTTCATGTTTTGTCTATTCATTTTTTGAGCATTTATGCATGAACACAATGTAGTAAACTAATAGTTGGGGGGGAAATTATATATTAATAATATAGTTATTGTAATATAATAATTTTTATTTGATGGTGTAGAATTAAAATTTTATCATAACAATTATATTTTCAATAAGTAAATTTTATAATTTTATAAAAATAAATAAAAGGAAACAAATGAATAATATAATAATAGACGGAATTTTAATAAGAATAATGATGTTATCTCCTTTTGTGGATGGTATGTATATGTCTACATTTTTATATTTATTTCCATTTTTCATATGTTCATTATATGTATTTCTAAAATCTTCTAATGCGTCATAGCAATCCCGGTGATTGCCATACTCATATTTCCTTATGTATGTTTAATAAGAATTTGAACATTTCCGAGCACATTTACATTTTTTTTTTTTTTTTGGTTTCACTTGAAGCTTTATATGCACAAAATCCTTTTATATTGTAATTAGATCATCAAGCTTTATATATATTTTCTATGTAACGTCCTCTTTATACTCGTTACATATTACGTAATCGAAGCATTTTTCATAATACAAATTTTGAAGATCACTGTAAAGTGATAATGTAGTTTAACCAAAAGGTAAATTATTAATTACTTGGTCATATAACAAGTAGGTTAATTATTTACAACATTTTGGTATATCAAGAGATTTAGAATTTACTTTTACATATTTTAAATAGTTCTTAACTTTTGAACACACCTTCCTAAAAACTTATTGCCGACACTACTCTATATCAGCATCGAATTGAAAAAAATGTAGGCTTCGCTTATTTCATTAACAGCATTTTTATCTGTAATATTTTTATTATATATGTCTTCATATTTAGAATATGAACATACAAAATAATACTAGGAGGAACAAAATAGTAGACAAAAATACATAAAAAAATTTAGTATATGGAATACCTATTTTTATGCATTGTTAAAAATATAAAATATTTTAATATATATAATCATAAATAAAGGCGTACAATGGAATATTCCATTCTCGAAGTCAATTTAATTTTATATTGTAGAATTAAAAGGAATAATTAGATTTATTTCATATAAATGAATATTCATTATATGCATGTATAACACAATAATGTATATTTTTATAGATTATTTGAATAATCAATGTATAATTCCCCACAAAAAATAATATGTTTTTTTTTTCAGTTGTTTTGTATTATTGAAAAACATATCTGTTAATACTA
>NW_004193571.1:0-1917 GCF_000321355.1 Plasmodium cynomolgi strain B
AACGAAGTATTTTTAGAACATGAATTTATTCAGTGTTTAGGGATTAGGTTTAGAGTAAATATTTAAATATGCGAAACGATAGGATTATGTAAATATTAATAAAATATTCATCATGAAATAAACCTGGCAAACAGTTCAAAGAGTAGAAAATATTAGATTTAATTGTTAAATGAATACGTTTCTGGAACATTTACATGAATTTGCTAAAATAGCAAACGTAACGAATTTTAGGTATTTGATGTCTTTGTTGTTTCCATTCATGTTGTATATACTTAAGACTTCAAAAATATATGCGAAGCAGTAAAAATTTTAGTTATATTACAATTTTCTTTTGATAATATTCAACAAATTTATTGTTTCATTTTACTTCAAAGTTTCTGTATTTTATAAAATTAGTATATTGTATTTTAGGGTTCAGAAACATACAATTGTTGAACAAAATTTTGATTCAGATAAAAATAATTGTGTAAAATGTACAGATACATGAAATCCGAATATTGATTTTAACTCTAGATGTATCATTAATAATGTCAATTTTGAAAATATAAAATATCAAGGATGTGTATATGCAAATGTTACATAAGCTCTTGCGTAAATCCTTAAACAAATTAGATTCAAAGCTTTAAATAGTAATAATAAATCTTCAAGAAGTCATATCAATTACAGATTATTCTATTTTATACAACACAATGTCTTTAAAAATAAATTGTTACATTTAACTGAAAAATATAAGGTATTTGCTTGGACACACTCCACGGTTATTATAGCATTAGCATACATATTTATGCACAACATTTGCAAGAGGTGTTGCTTTAACGAGTTATTTTACCCCTGCGTTCCATATACTTCTTATTATGCATACCGGTTCTATATTGTTTTTCAAAGTGGGAATTATTGCGCGATCGTACTACATGTATAAATTATTATAAGCATTACGTATGCGCATACACTTCAAACATTTTATAAATTAAGAAAAAACATGAAAGCTTTAAAAATTTAAAGAGTTTTTCCAATAAATATTTAAATTTGATGCAGTGATTAACGAGGTCAAGCTGTTAAATATGAAGAAGAAACATGAACATTAACAACCTTATCCATTCATATTTCTTACACGGTACCCTTTCTAAATTAGATGGATATTCATACACCGTTAAACGTATAACTCTATCATAGTAAATTATGAATACTATTTATATACGGTTCATTTGCTATATTGCAATTTGCCTGTGAACCCCTACCTGAATGTAGTATTTGACTACATAAATATTCCTCTGGCATTATCTATAATTTAAACATTTATTTTCATATTTACAGTATGAGCAGATTGGTATTACATGAATATGGATTCGCTTAACCCTGCCTTTAGACAAACATTGTGACACTTTTTTAAAAAACATTTAAGGAATGGAAGCAATTTTTTTCATGCTTAGCACATTTGAATAAAAAATTGCCAAAACAAAATTATGAACAGATATTCGTTATAGATAATAGCAAATTCGTATACTGATAAATATGTGATGGTGGGAAAATAAAATATATTAATAAGCGTCTAGAAAATCTCCTTCGAATTAGTTAGAAATTAATTTAAATTAATCGTTAGGTTTTTTTATATGTAGAAAAAAATTTATTGCGATATTTACATAAATAATGATTTAAAAAAATATAGTTAGACAATAATTAAAAAAAGTTACCAGAAAAATTATTTTTTCTATCTTTTAGTATTGTACTGGAGTATTATGTTTAATGTAATCAATATAAGCCAAAAAAATTTTACTTCATTGACAAGCTCGGAAATTTTATTCTGAATATCCCAAAATTTCATTTATTTTGTTACAAAAAGTATTCATCTTCATAATTTCTTTTAATCTTTAACATAATAATTTTTTTTAATGAATATACATATATATAAACAAGTAA
>NW_004192961.1:0-1916 GCF_000321355.1 Plasmodium cynomolgi strain B
CGGGGTGAATTTTCTTTTTTTTTCATATGGGGGGGAAAAGCGGGAAAAAAGGTTCACATATGAAGAGAAAAATTTTCATTTTGCTGCCACTCCCAACTTGTGCAAGAGCATAAGTGAAGCAAAAATTTAGCGGTAAGGAGATAAGCCGTGTATGCACATTAAGTAAAATAATAACTGCTAAACGTCCGCGTAAATGATGTCATGTCACGTACGGTACACTAGCCAAAGAGATAGCCTCACACCCTTACCAAAAAATAAAATAAGAAAAAAAAAAAAAAGTAGAGAGAAATGTATACACACAATAGTTGGAATAAGCAAACTGGAAAAAGGAGAAAGATTCAAGTGCGCAAATTAGGGAAAGAAAAATAAAGGCGACCCAGTATATCCAACACAGCACAGTCGTGTGAGCAGAATTTGCTGAACGTGCCCCTTTCGAGATTGTTGAAGACGTCGCAGAAATGACAATTAAGCGGGTGCCCAGTGGAGGGATAACCACATGGCTAGGCAACTGAACGACCAAACGAACTGATGCCTACGCAAAAGCTAAGAAGCGCATATTACACACCTATATATAAGAAACCATTTTTGAACCCCCAAACTGGGCCTCTCCTGGTGAACAGCCTCCACCAAATTGGAGTTAAACAAGTTTCGCTCCTTCGTTTTAAGGGGAAGTATAAGCCACTGTAAGCATGCGCCAAAAAAGGAAAAGGCGGTGTCCCCCTTCGATGACACCAGTGGAGGAAAGGGCAACGACTCCATTCCTGAGGTGATAAAAAAAATACCCATAAACCCATTCATCGATAGCAATGAAGATTTAAATAAATATAAATACGGAGTGGAGAAAAAAAATCCAAAGATACACCGGTGTTCAAATATACGAAGAGGAAGATAAAGATCACAGAAAAAAACAACCAGTAGATTGCCCATTTCCTGTTAGCAAAAGTGTTATTTTCGAAAAGAACAAAGTGAACAAATCGGAGGATCCCATAAACATAAATTATAGTAACATAGCCAGTGACTTATACCCAGAGAAAGGATTTAAGACGCCAAACAGAAAAAAGCATTTTTCCTCAGATTGGGAAATGCTACTAGCACATAATCATGGGCTGTACAATTTTAAAAACACAGACCATAACACCATTGTTAAAAAGACATGTATGCTTTAAACATCGAACATAACATACGAAATAAACTAAATTTGTACGTGGAAAGAATAAATGTTGATAACCCTAATAATGCTTGCAAGTATTTGGCCATAGAGTACTATAAATGCTTGTTAACTCATTCCTTTCACATGAATCCCGATGTCAGCAACCAAAAGTGTGTTAAGTGGTTTAATGAGTTCATGCAGTGTAAGTTGGACGAGCACAAGCTAAATTATGGCTACAACTACATTGGAAATAGGAGAAATAAAAAGTCCAAGGCGTATATTGCGGCCCCCGATTATCAGTACTCCTAAAGGGGGGCATCGGAAGGGTAAGGCAAAACGTAGAAAGGGGGCATTGCCTAGGGGCAGCAAAAGTAACTTTTTTTTTTTTGCACACACGGCGTTATTTTCTTAAGTAAATTAATACGCAAACCGTTTATTTCGTCTAAAATAGCACAGAATGAGCGTCTCATGTTGACCCGTCTTTTCTACATGCTAAACAAAAAGTTCCGCTGAGCAGCGCTGCTTGCACATTCTCATATGTGCTCGCCCAGGTGGATACACATAAAGAAGCATGCTCCCTCGAATTTTAATCATCACAAGTAATGATAACTTGTGCAGATTAGCCAACAGGAACACGCGTTGCAATCCAGATGGTTTCCATCGAATAGGAGTACCTAATGGGGATGGGGAAAATAAGAGCAAGGAACAACACCGGCGTGATGTATAAAAATGTGCCCAATGAGGGGGTAACCATTTTTCGACAGTG
>NW_004193572.1:0-1912 GCF_000321355.1 Plasmodium cynomolgi strain B
CGCGTGATATTTTCGTGCATGTGTTATTCTTTGTAAGATGCTTAATATATTATTTCACGGAAATATCAAATTCTTTGGAATTATTAAAATAAGTGTTAAAGAATGTAAATATGAGGGAGGGGAGGAGTATCAAGTACTGTGCAAAAAATGGCCATAGAGCACTTAATAAATACGCGAAGTATAAAAAAAAAAAATAACGCTGGTTTTTTTATAAATTTGAATTAAATTATGGCACATATTTGTAGTGATCACTAAGCATCTGTTTCTTTTTTAGTGGGAAACTATTTAAACAAAATTGTTTAGATGCCCGATTCAACATTTTTATGGCTGTGTCTTATTCTCATTCCATTCCTGTATTCGAAGTATGGACCGATATGGGACAATGGAGAAGGAGATTTTCCATTTAAATGTGTTGCATAATATACCTTTTGCTTGCACGGACGGTGTAAATATTTTGAGGAATTGTAAGTAAGTGTATATTAAAATAATTTGTATAGAGAAAAAAAAGGAAAGGAAGGGGAACGAAGAAAAGAAAGAACAGGGAGAGATATGAAGGAATATCTTATATGCTATGTTGGGGGAGAGTAAAGAATTGGGAGTAATTATAAGAAACTGGGGAAATATAATTTATAAATGGTCGATTATGTACAATGAATAATATGGTGAGGAACGAGGTGGAAAGTGTATTACAGAGGAGAAAAGGAGCACATAGTATTATTATGGTTCAGGTTGGTACGGATTATTATAATTTATTACTGAGAGTGCATAATTACATAGGAAGTAAATGTAAAATGAGAGAAGAGAATGGTGTTATTGTGCTCGATGTGTTCTGAACATGTGACGTGAAGTAGGATACACGATTTATAATGATTTATGAAAATTTGTTGCAAATGGAATATATGTGTGCAGAAAAGTCCAAGTGTAGTTTGTTTCATTTTATAAATTTGTTATACGTCTGAGTTCAGGAAAGAAGAAAGTTCGTATAATTAATAAAAGATAAAGGAAGAGTGTAGGGAATATAAGGGGGAGGAACAGATTAATGTCCACATGTCGCAGACTTTTTTTTTTTTCCAAAGTTAATCATTTTATACATTTTTGTATACTCCCTTTATTCTTTTTTATCATCCTTTGTGTAATTTATTTTTTCAGAAACTTGGGAATATATTTTGGAATTTCCGTGAGAATGATATGACGGCAAATTGATTCATCCCCCCAAACACACACACACCATCTTCAAAAGGATTTCTCCCCCTTTTAACATTTCTCATGTTAACGTGAAAGTTAAAGTGTCTGGAAAATAATCCTCAACGCATATCTTAAAAAAAATAAAATGTGCTAATCGGAAGATTATCCTTTTAATCCGTACAGTGAAGAGATTAAAATTGGGCATAAAAAAAAAATAAATACACAATAAAGTGGTCAACACTGCCTATGAACAAAAAAAAAATATAGCATTAAACACACGGGGTGGTGGGCAAACGCGGATGCACCACCTCATTTAAGAAACGATCTAGGAGGGAAGAAGAAGTGTTCGGTCTCTCACACTTGTTCATAAAAAAATTGTTAACAATTGGTGGAAAAAACAGTTAAATCGGGGGTGAGCATACCACCAAATTGGCAGTGACCCATTTGATAAGTCCCCGTCAACGGGGTTGAGGGGAGGCATCCCTAACACCCCCTCACCTTCCCCCTTAGCACTTTTGGCAGCGCATCATAACGAAGTTGGAGGGGTCGGTAAACTCGGAGAACTTTGCCTCATACAAGTCCTGACTTAAGTTGAGAAAGGGGCTGATAAAGTAATGACTCGGGGGGGTGAACAACTCTATGTCGTAATTTCCCTTTTTTAATTGGTCTAAGAATTCTTGTGACCCATCCCTGTTCTTTCTACACACATAGAGAAAAATGCCATTTC
>NW_004193573.1:0-1911 GCF_000321355.1 Plasmodium cynomolgi strain B
CTTTTTCAGTAATTTTTGGTAAATTATCCTGGAGGCACAAGAAAAATAAAAAAATTAATATAAAGATAAAATTTAACATCTATGTTGGTTGCCTTAAAAAAAAATCTTTTTGATTTTTTTAATCTGTATTTTAAATCTATTTTATAGGCCGCCATTTTTACATCTTTACATGTTTATATACATGTATACGCATTAAAAAAAATTATTATGTTAAGTTAAAAAAAATTATGAAGATAAAAACTTCTTTGTAACAAAATAAATGAACATTTTGGATCTTCAGTAAAAAATTTCCGAACAGTTCAATGATGTAAATAATGTTTTGGCTTATATTGATTACCTTAACGTTAATACTCCAGTACAGTGCTAAAAGATAAAAAAAAACAAATTTTATTTGGTATCTTTTTTTTAATTATTTTTTCTAATTATATTTTTTCAAACCTTTATTAACGTGAATATGGTAATAAATTTTTTTCTACATATAAAAAATTCTTACGATTAATTTAAATTCATTTCTAACTAATTCGAAGGAGGTTTACTAGACTATAATTAATATATTTTATTTCCTCACCATCACATACTTATTAGTATACGAATTTGCGATTATCTATAACGAAGGTTTGTACATAATTTTGTTTTCGCAATTTTTTATTCAAATTTGCTAAGCATAAAAAAAAATTGCTTCCATTCCTTAAATGTGCTTTAAAAAATTGTGACAATGTTTCTCTAATAGCGGGGCTCAGAGAATTCATATTCATGTAATACCAATTGGTTAATACTGTAAATATGAAAATAAATGTTTAAATTATAGTTCATGCCAGAGGTATATTTATGTAGTCAAATAATTCATTCAGGTAGCGGTTCACAGACTAATTGCAATCTAGCAGTAGAACGGTATATAAATAGTATTCATAATTTGCTATGATGGTATTATACGTTAAACGGTGTATAAATATGATCTAGTTTAGAAAGGGTACCATGTAAGAAATATAAATGAATAAGATTGTTAACGTTCATGTTTCGGCTTCATAAGTATAAATGCTAACAATATAAGTTTTACTTTTTGTATGCATCACTAGCACGACTTCTGAAATTAGAATAGCATCTCAGTTTCTGTGCTGTGTTACAAAAACGGGAGGATGAATAACGGTTTAGAATATATTTACAGATTAACCGAAGCATTATGCCTTAAGAATAAAAAGTGAAAATTTATCACAATTTTGTTTTGCATAAAATATATGCTTAAAATGTGAAAGAATTTCATGTGAATTAAAATTTATATTTTGATATTAATTCTATATTAGAATGGACTTAAAAATTATAGTAAACGCTTAATGTATTTCACAATTCTTCTCTATATCTTACTTCATAAGAGTTTTCTCAAGTACATACAGACAGGACAACTGTCGAAACTTCTGAAAATAGAAAAATGTTTTATTTGCTTTATCATTCATGCCGGTTGCCTTTAAGGTTAATAGACCACTCAGGTGATAATAAAGTTGGGGATAAAAGATTTTTTCATTTATCGCTTTTAATAATAGTTCTATCACATTTTTATCATTCTTGTAATATAATTTTTTTTTTTCATAACGCTTGTTTCATCTTTATTAGGTGATACGTGCAATATAAAAATTGTTCAAATACGTGCATGTGGAACAAACTTATTTTCAATAAATATTACTTCTTATAAAATTAGTATATAATGCTTATACCACATAATACGAATAAGGGAATTTATTATGAAATAAGAAAAGTTAATAACTATAATTATTTTTGTAATAAAACATTATAATGTGAATTATTCTAAATTAGACAATGGTATATATACTAGTGCACCCAATTTTTTAATATATAATTAATCACAAATTACTGAATGCTTGTTGAATAATTATTATGACATATATTTATTCACAT
>NW_004193574.1:0-1909 GCF_000321355.1 Plasmodium cynomolgi strain B
TTAAGCAGTGTATAATTATTTCATATCTTTAATGTTTAATTGCAGTTTACGAGAGATGTGTTAAATATTTCAAAATTACCACATTCTAAGTTTGATTTTTATGTTAGAGTATTTTATTGTATAATTTTACGTTTATTTTTTTATGTATTACGATAATGAATATATTTATAAAATATTCTCTATAATACGTTAGTACATTTTTATTTATTTAATTTTAGTGTGGAATCCTTCTGAAACACATATAAACGTATTTATAAATAAACATGATTAATCGTGTGAATGACATATAAATGGTTCATTTAATAAATTAGTACATATTTATTACTAAAGTATAATCTATTTCATGGGAATTTAGTTTATAATATCATGTATTCTTGTTAATACCTTTAACAGTATGGATAATGTTATAATGATCTAACTATATTACATAATTTTCCTTTTTTCATTTAATTTTATGAACTGTTTCTTTATAGTTTTATTACTAAATAATTTGTTGCAGGATAATTTTTTTTATATACTATTTCATTAATGGTATTACAGTTTATATGACTTTTCCAAAATAAGATAGTGCTTTTGAATGTAAATTGATATGGGGTGAAGTTAAGTAAAAGTTACTCATTTAATACAGGATTATATTTTATGCGATATATCGTATCGCCTGAACTTATATCCCTATTTTGCACACTCTTTAATAGAAATTCTCGTTCGTTCTTTTTCATATTGTCCATTAATTTATCTCTCCCTAGTATTTTTGTATTTATCCATGAACCCACAGGAGTAAACTAACAAATGAATATTTATATTTTGAAAATATAGTTCTTTATTTTTTATAGCATCACATGATAATGTATTATAATTTTTCATGAACAAAGATTATGTATTTTTAATAGGTTTTACTTACCTTATATAGCATTGTTAGAGGTATAAAGAATCCTAATGATGTACCCAAAATCGTTACTAATGCTACTGCCTTTGGTTCTACTTGCACTTGTCCTGTTAATACTGTTCCTTCCTTAACTAGTTCCCTTACTTCTTGTTCTTTTTCATTAATGTTCTTGATTACTGATATGCACAATAATTTATCATTCGATGGTATTTCTGTTTGCGATATGGTTATACTTTGTTCTTTCAGAAAGGATAATGTTTTAATAAAATTATTTTTAAAGTTCTGTAATCCTGTTTTATATTTTTCCTTAATTTTTAAATTATTGTTGCACATAATATCCTTATAAAATTCATAACATTCCCTAAGGCATTGATCATATGAGAGGGAATAATCAATAAGGATACTGGAATATGAATTTACAATCCAGGATAAAATTTCAGAATATAGAGATATTTTTTTCTTTTTAATTAATTCATCAGGTCCAATTGTAGGATATTCTATATTACAATTGTAATGTGAAAGATATTGTGAGCTTAAAGGATGTAATTTCTCATAAAACTGTTTATAGTCGTTACTTGAAGTGCTATTTTCTATATAATCGTATATCCAATAGTTCAAATAATTACATCAATTAGTTTTATTATGCGAATCTTTATTGTTGAAAATGTCCCCTAGTAGTGGTAAAATGATAAGAAGTCTTAAACAAAGATAGCGTAAATCGCAATTACCATTATTTCCTTGTGACAGTTTATTACATATTTTCTCTTCATTTCTTCCATAAGATGTTTTTCTGGAAAAAAAAAGAAAAAGACTCTCTAAAGGTAAATATTCCAAGAAACCATACTAAAAATTAAGAAAAAATTAAAAAATACATAGCAATTTATAGCACGTTTCTGAGTGTAATTTTGTTATTGTGTTTCAAAAATGATGAAAAATCAAAGAGTATCTATATATGTGTGTAAAATATAATATAATATGGAAATATACCTTTTGTTTCAACTCTTCATAAAATATATCGCCACT
>NW_004193575.1:0-1907 GCF_000321355.1 Plasmodium cynomolgi strain B
CCTCTCAACAAAAATAAATTATTGTTTTTATATATAATATGCATTTATTTAATAATGCTTCGTTAGATTAATATTATTTACATTAAATATATCATAAATTAACTTTGTAGTCTATTTTTTTGATGAAGTGTATTTTTGGTTTAGGGTTCAAGGTTTAAGATTTTTGATTTCAGCGATTATGTTTATGATTATGGTTCAGTTTTAATGTTTAAGCTTCTAGGGTTAGAGGTTTGATGTATCTTTCAGTTCGTTGCCCTTTTTTCAGGTGCAGATTTAGATATATTATTTTATAACATTGCAGGAAAGCAAAAAATATCTAGTAGAAACTTAATTAATGAGGCTGATATATGTAAATATGCATGTATCTTCAGATCAATGAAAAAAAATTTTATTTATTTTTAAAATAATGTTAATTACTGATTTCTACCAACGTAAAAAATAGTTGGAATTGATAGAAAAATAAAAAAGAAAAAAGATGCGTCCCCTTTATTCAAGGCAATTTTCAAATTAGTATTGAGATCGCCAAGCTCGCAGCAAAGTATAAATATATATATGTATGTCTGTAGTAGCGTGATGGGTTATGTAGTAAGTTCTTCTGGATCTTTTTTCCAGCAATGTTAGCATCTCTCTCTGGCATGACGAGGTCTCGTTTCACTCGAGGGGAGGTGGTTGTGAAGTTGTTGCAGCAAGCAAATCAGCATCACCTCCAATCAGGTATTATATACATATGTAATAATATGTATTCAATATGGAGGGCGTTTTTTTTTTTTCTTCACGAAGGCACACTTTGCTGAAAGGGCTATTTTCCCCTCGTTAGCAGTTGCGCGCAGCTCAGAGGGCATATGTCAAGGGCAAAAAGAAAAGCTGCACTATTATGCCATACAAATAATGCGTAGTAATGTAACTGCGCGAAATACGAAAAAATCATTTCCCTGCGTATATAAATAAATAGTGCACTGCCTGGGCTGGTCTTCCTTCCGCCGCTAAGCACGTATATATATTATATACATAATACCCCCCTTAATCTCTTTCCTTCGAAAGCGCCCAACTTGGAACGGCGAGTTTGTTAAACTCCTCGCAAATGGGATGTTCCGTTGGAGAAGGTTCGTGAAGTTGCAATGAAAAACAAATACGCGCTTGCTTTCCGGCGATAAACGCTATGCATTAAGTTAAGAAGTTAGAGTTTCAAAATAAAATGAATTGCAAATGGGTGGGATTACAAAATTATTATGCAGAAAAAATGCAAAGTGTTTTTCAAAAAAAATCAAGGGAGGGAAAAGAAATGTGGCCTTGGTATAAAAATATATAAAGGAAATATAAGTTGCAGTCCCTAGGGGGGAGAGCCCTCCCCCCTCCAAAAAAAAAATATCGCAAGTAAAAACGCGGGATGGGTAGGCAAATGCGCATGCACCACCTCATTTAAAAAACGGTGTGGGAGGGAAGATGAAGAAGTTGTTGGTCTCTCACATATGTTCATAAAAAAAATTGTTAACAATTGGTAGGGAGGAAGAAACTCCAAAGTGGGAAGAAAAGTTGAATACGGTATGAGCATACCACCAAATTGGCAGTGGTTCAGGGATTGGGGTGCACTAAATATTTTTTTCTGTGCAATACCTTATGAACAACTGAAAAAAATTCAACGTTTTTTTAATATAAATTAAATTAATATCATTTATTGCTCAATTATAATATAATTGAAATTTCTTGTTGTCTGTAATGTTTTGCCAGCAATAATCATACTTATATTTTTACAGAATATATTATAATAATATATAAGAGATTTCTTACGCTTATATGAAGCATATGTTATTAAATTAAAATATTATTAATGCATTTTACATTTCATTAAAATATTGTAATGTAACGCAAATAAATTAAATTTAATTTTGAAAATTATAAAAGTTTAT
>NW_004192962.1:0-1902 GCF_000321355.1 Plasmodium cynomolgi strain B
AAACCTTGGAAGTCCATTTTCTTATAATGAGGAAGAACTCCCAAATGTTAATTCCGCTTATGTCAATGCGCGAATGGACCTCCTCTCCTGAAGTTATGCCATTCTCAAATGAATTTCCAAAATATTTTTGCCCAATTTCTTTTATCTATATAATAACCTCTTCTTCGCTTTCCCCGCTTTTACTTTTTCGCTTTCGTTGATAAACAATTGGCGGGCTCACTTTTGGATTATTTTTGCGTCCTCTAGGTTTGTCGTGAACGATGTGCCGTTGTGCCTATTGAGTGCGCTGTCTCCACGGTTGGCTACGCCGATGCACATCGCACTCATCGCGGACTCATCCTTCTCGTTCAGCACACTCGACATGGGGTGGCTCAGAACGAGGTGCAAAATATCTTCGTCCTGGGCGTTCAAGGACTCCGACAGAATGCTCTTGTCGAATTCGTTTTTCTTCAGTAGGTCGATTTTGTTGACTTCCTTATACAGGCGAATTTGCTTCCCCCACATTTCTCCATCGCCATTTAAAGTAGCACCTCCAACACCCTGCCTACTGTCGCCATTACCCATGCTGCCATCATGATCATCAGAGAAAATGCTCCCGAAAAAAGATCATCGAGTTGATTTTATTTTTGACATGGGCACTTAGCTGGTATCCCCTCATCAAGAGGGAAATTTGCAAAAAATCTTTCCTCATATGTTCATGCAGTTCTTTTTTTTCTCTTTCCATTGTGGTATATTCTTTGCTACATAAAAGGTAGTCAAAAAGTAGCACTTCCTTTACAGATTCACAATGCTTATTCTGTATGGTCCAAATGAGGGGACTATTTCCACTGGCATTCAGTTGGTTATGTCCAATTGCGAATTCGTATAGCAGAAAGCGAATCATTCCCACATTGTTATTAGCGCATGCGACATGTGTACGTATGACATTGTGGTAGGGGGTGCGAACTTGCTAAAAAGTGCTGTGGCATCACTCGGGGGATGCGCTTCTACTGTTTTTTTGATCAACTCTGGATGCAACTTAATGGGAGCCGTGGGCGAGGGCCTCAAAAATCGGATTGAAATTCCCAGCATAGCTCAGCCGCGCGTTGCACATAAACGACATGATTGTTGCCAGTCAGCCACTACCTCAATTTGTCCTACCTAATTTTGCAGCATGTTTCAAATTCGTTAGCAGTATGTTACAATTTTTAGTGTTTTTTTCGCTTTTTGTTCGCATTTTTTTCCCAACATTTTTCCAACGGTCTCACCATTTTTTCAATTTTTTCCACGCATACGTCAATTCTGCAGACCCAATCGCGCTTATCAGGTGACTGATTGCCAAAACATTTTCACCGCCATGACCTGGAAATTTGCTCGAGCGAGTAAAGTGTTTCGCAAGATCAATTCGTTTTTAAGTGAACCATTTTAAATATAGAGTTTATTTTGTATGCACGTACTGCCCATTTATTGCTTATCCTAAGTTTTTTTTTTACTGGATCTTTCGACATGCACAAGCATGTACGAAACAGTAACTGGGGGTGTAGTACATATTTTTCTCTCAACATATATTTTAGACCGATACATAAAGGAATTCATGTTTTTTTTAAAAGCATAAAAAATATTATTTACGTTCGTGCAAATCTGCAATTTTTAATTTTTTAAAAATAAACATATTTTTTTCATTCATCTGAAGATAAATGCATATGTACATTTACTGCATTTTGAATTACGTTCCTGCTAGTTATTTTTTGCTTCCCCGCTAGGTTATAAAATAATATATCCCAATTTACTTTTGCGAACCCGCCACGTGTTGACCGATAAATCAAACCTAACCCTTGAATCCTAAACCTAAACCTGAGCGTAGAAACACATTTACGTGAATATATACTTTAATAAATTATGTATTTATCAGTAAAATAAAGC
>NW_004192963.1:0-1904 GCF_000321355.1 Plasmodium cynomolgi strain B
TAAATAAAAAAACACTGCCAATTCCTGCAATAGTAATAAAGGTAATGGGCAAATTTTTTCTTAAGTCCAAAATATTTGAAGTACGATTTTCTGTTTTGCTAACAGGTTCTTGAGGATATGTTGAATTATTTCCTATTTCTGCAGAATCTCCATGAGAGCTAGAAATATTCATAGGAGACTTTTGTTCTATGGTTACGCTTTTTACCAATATATCATTGAGATTTATATTATTGTAACCATTGCAATTAATATCTTCAAAATTCAATAAAAAATCTCTATATTTGACTTTTTTATTAAGGGGTTCACCGTTAATATGAAAATATAAATTTTCTAAGTTAGA
The DNA here is from genome assembly GCF_000321355.1 of Plasmodium cynomolgi strain B. Classification (NCBI taxonomy): domain Eukaryota; phylum Apicomplexa; class Aconoidasida; order Haemosporida; family Plasmodiidae; genus Plasmodium; species Plasmodium cynomolgi. Next base: position 341 of record NW_004192963.1, read on the forward strand.
ACTGTTAGAATTAATAATTTCGTTCCACTTGTTTTTAAGGTGATCATTATACCAATCTTTATTAAATCTAGGCATACTTTTATCGTCACATATATCATATAATTGTTTTAATATTGATCTTTTTTCTTCTGTATAACTACCTTCTTCTCTTTTACAATCATAACCAGTAAACTTCACGAATGTTTCTTTCCAGAAATCATTAACTCGTTGTATTAAATCATTTTTATGTTGTTTTCCAAATCCAGATGATCTAATAATTCCAATTATAAGATCAAGGTAATAATTAATATCTCTACAGCATTTAGTATTTCCATCATTTATACAATAACTTCTTGCAATGGCGCGATAATTTATATATAGTTGGACAAGAATATTTGTTATATATCCCGTACATTCACCTTCTTCAGGTTTTTCTAATTGAAAAGCTAATTTCATTTTATCGAATTCACAATTCTCAAGTAATTTTTTTTTAAAGGTATTAGAAGGTAGCTTATCATCATACGCTCCCTTAAAATAAAATGGAAAACAACATACATATATGTTTTGTGAAAAAAAATACATTTATAATTAAATTGTATTTTGATAATATCTAAATTTTACTATGTTTATAATATTTAAAAATACCATTTTAACCATTTTTAATAGCCCTTTACAATTCTATTTTATTGATAAAATAAGGATTAAATAGAATTAATCCCATTTGTGTAATTATAATTGATAATAGCTTTGTATAAACAACTTGTATATTATTATATTTCTTTTATTTATTCAGATAATAATATTATCATTTCAAGTAAATGTATTATATTTATGAATATATGTTAATAGAATACAAAATAATTTTTAATATAATTTAAATATACATCTACATCTATCAGAACATCGTATATATCAAAATACAATTTTATTAAAGAAATATTAATAGACTTTTGCATAGGTGAACATAAAGCCTGTTACATAATATTTTTCTAAGATTGCGCATAACATATTAAATTAATAAGCATAATTATGGATTATTATTTATTAAACAACGTAAATAATATTTTTATGAAGTTTTTGCCATATTTTAAAATGAGTTAATTAGATTCTTTCATTATTATCAATAGTGTTTTAGATATTTGATATTTTAATTCACATTATTTTAATTATTTTTATAATTATATGTGATAAAAATAAATTAATTCTATTAAAATATAAATTTATAATATCTGAAGGTTAATTAAATAATAAAATAGAATAACAATTTTATATAATACATTGTATCAATTTCAAATTTAAAATAAGAATCAACGAAAAACCCTTTTATAAGATGCGTAAAAATATGTGATATAATTAATTTGGATCAATACCAAAAAACTGATATAATTTTTTTTAATATATTATTGTACACCATGATAGGCACGACCTATATGATATTTATATTTTATATTGAATGTGGATATGTTTTATTTTTTTATGAATATTTTTTCTTTGTAATTAGAATTTGAAATAATTAGAAAATAAAAATCATATTTAATAAAAATTATTCTTGTACTATATAACAAAAATAAAAAAACGATTCTTA
>NW_004193576.1:0-1900 GCF_000321355.1 Plasmodium cynomolgi strain B
TTATGTTTTGTGCTCATGCTAATTCAAGAATATAATAAATAAAATTCAAAATATAATAATAATAAATGATAAATTTTCTGTATCTAATTAATTGAATAATTTAAGTATAATTTTTTATTTAATTTACATATGTTATATATAAGATAGCCTTGTAAGCGTTACAATGTTATAAGAAGGTTATATATCTATAATATAAATCTATATAATTTATGGATTAATGTGTTCATTTAGAATTGATTTCTTTTTTCTAGATTAAAATTAATATTTATCCAAATAATATAAAATTATCCGTTTAGTTTATGTTCAATTTTGTTAAAAACATATTGATTTTGTGCAATAATATAGTTTCCTTTTTTTTTTCTCGTAATATTTTCATATTTATATTATTTTATATTTTAATATATATACATATTATATTTGTTTCCGTATATTGTAAAAAATATATATATATTTTTAAGAGGTAAAACATCTGATTTAAATTATTACTTATATATCATTATTATTATTTATGAATACATCACACCTATTGTTCATGTGAATTCATGTATTATTTTTATTTTTTATTAATATATTAAAAATATTTTTTTTCATTGAGAAAAGTAATATAAAAATATATGGTATTATTATATGCTATAATATATAAAATTTTATATTAATTCCTTTTTATTCTATCAGTTATATGTACTAAAGTTCTGATTCTTTAATACCTATACAAGAAGGTTCATTTTATTATAGTCATAAAGCTTAATCAGAAACCAACATAATTAAACTTATAATAAAATAAAAATGTAGTATATTATGAAGTGATTAATATATTTCCTTTATTGGTTCTTTTATTATTGTATTTATTTCGAGAATTATATATTTGTGTTACTCATTTTAAGGTTATATGAAATATTGTCATGTAAATTAATATATTAATAATGGGATTAGTTATAAATTTAAAACAGGTATAGGATAAAATATGCGCTATAATATTTTTAATAACAATATATTTTTATATATGAATGCTTAAATATGTTCAATATATTTAAATGTAAAATAAATAAATAATATAAAAATAAGGAATATATAAGGACCAAATAACACCCTATATTATTAATCTTATCACAAAATATATTATAAATATAAATATATTGAAATGATATATAGAAATATTTTAAGAATATATTGAAGAATCCGTATTATACTTGTTAATGAATTTTGAATTATTCTGTCCTATACCAGGATGCAAATAATATAAATAAAAACGAATTCCCATAATTATCCATATATTCATGATTCTTTACAATATAAATAATATTATATGAACGCACATTTTTTTTAAATATATATATTCGTAGGTTTAGGATTCATGGCTTAGGTTTGATTTATCGTTTAACATTTTTCGCATTTGCAGAAGCACATTGGTGTATATTATTTTATAACCTCACCGGAAAACAAAAAATAACTAGAAGGAACGTAAGTCAAAATGCAGGTAGATTTTCATATGAATATATCGTCACATGAATGAAATAATATTAATTCATTTTTTAAAAGGAATTAAAATTACGGATTTGTACAAACGTAAAAAATATTTGTAATGATTTGAAAAAAAAAAAAGAAAAAAATGATTGGTCTCCTTTATTCAAGGCAATTTTTTAATTAGTTGTGAGAGCTTCAAGCGAGTAACAAAATATAAATATATATATGTAGTTATGAGCGTGGAAGTTTACGTAGAAAATGCGTCTGGACCTTTTTTTCTAGCAGGGCTAACATCTTCTGGTGCGCCCAGTTCTCGTTTTACTCGGGAGGAGGGTGTTTGAACTTAATGTACCGAGCAAATCAACATCATCCCAAAGCAGGTATTATATACACATGTAATAATATGTATGCACTGTGGAGGATGTCTTTTTTTTTG
>NW_004193577.1:0-1902 GCF_000321355.1 Plasmodium cynomolgi strain B
ACGAACATATTTACTAGAATGCTTTATTTTCACATTATTATATTATATATCTTATTATTTTCTTCTTTTTTATTATATATTATATTCGATTCATTATTTCATATAATACTTTATAATTGTTATAGTTATTTTGTAAAATTATGATATAAAATTGTTTTAAACTTATACCGTAATAGTAAAATATATTAAATAATGTTTATGTTATATTTGTTCTATGTATTAGCTATTTATAATACAATTTTAATTATATTATTATATGTTCCTTTAGTTTATAAATTATAATATAAATTTTAATGTCCTTAATTTTATATAAATATCCTTAAAATAATGAATATCTTTTATTTACGCTTAAAAAATTATTAAAATAAAATTTATAACCACCATTATATATATTCTTTTTATCTAAGCATTCCCATCCTTTTACTATAATGTATAATATAATAATGAAAATTGATAGCGCTTATATAGTATAATAATGTAAAGTTGTTCTTATTTAAGGGTTTATGGTTTAGGGTTATATGTTTAGGGTTTTTGTTTTGTTTTAGGTTTTTATTATTTAGGGTTTTATATTTCGTGTCCAGGGTTTAGTGTTTAATGTTTGGTGTTCTTTTTTTTGGGTTCCAGGGTTATGATTTTTGTTTTAGCATTTAGTTTTCGAGGAAATAGAAGGGATTTTCTTATTTTATAGCCTGAACGGAAGTTAATAATTATTCCTCAGTAACGTAATTCATAATTGTGTATATGCTCTTATGCATATTTCTTTAGATGATTGAAAAATAATTTATTTTTTTTAAAAAAAATAAGAATTGCGATTTTTTATGAGCGTAAAATTTATTTGTAATGGTTTGAAAATAAAAAAGAGAAAAAAGGTGGGTCCACTCTTTTTAAAGCAATTTTTAATTTATTAATAGTAGCGTCAAGCGCGCTGAATAATATAAGTATATATATGCTTGTAAGTAGGAGCGTGGAAGTTTACCTAGAAAATGTTTTTGGAACTTTTTCCAGCAGTGCTATCATCTTCCTGGAACGCCTTGTTCTCTTTTCTCTCGAGGTGGAGATTGTTATGAAGATATGGCATCGTGCATTCAGCATCATCCCCAAGGAGGTATTATATACATATGTAATAATATGTATGCACTCTGGAGGGTGTTTCTTTTTTTTCTTCACGATGGCATGCTTTGCTTAATAGTTTATTTTCCCCTCGATTGCAGTTGCGCTCAACTGAGAGAGCATATGTCATGTGAAAAAAATATGCTGCAGGATTATGCGATTCAAATAAGGCGTAGTAAAGTGCCTGCGCGAAATATTAATAAAACATTTCCCTGCGTAGATAAATAAATAGTGCACTGCCTGAGCTGGTCTATATTCCCCCTATAAGCGCCGTGCATACAGTTAAGAAGTTAAAGTTTCAAAATAAAATGAAACGCAAATGGGTGATATTACAAAATTATTATGCTGAAAAAATGCTAAGTTCTTTTCAAATAAAATGAAGAGGAAGGAAAAGAAAAGCGGGCTTGGTTTAAAAATGCGCTACGGTAATATAAGTTGCAGCCTGTGGGGGGGAGAGTCCCCCCTACAAAAAAAAAAAAATATAGCTAGTAAACACGCGAGATGGTAGGCAAATGCAGATATACCACCTCATTTAAAAAACGCTTTCGGAGTGAAGAAGTGGCTGGTTTCTCGCATTTGTTACAAAAAAAATAGTTAACAATTGGTGGAGAGGAAGTAAGTTCAATGTAGGAATAAAAGTTGAATACGTGGTGAGCATACTACCAAATTGGCAGAGATTCAGGGATTACGGTGCACTAAATATTTTTTTCCATGCGAAAACTTATGAAAGACCGAAAAAAATTGAATGTTTATATAATATAAAGTAAATTAATTACTTTTATTGTTCAATTA
>NW_004193578.1:0-1897 GCF_000321355.1 Plasmodium cynomolgi strain B
AAAGAAAAAAAAAAAACATGATGTAAATTTGGCTTCCAACAACAGGTTGCTCTTCCCGGGGGGTGTCAATTATTCACCTTTACAAGTACAAAGGAAGGCGCTTTAAGTTTTTCTTCACATGCACTCGTAGCTGCAATGGCGGGATTGCCGCTACTTATGTAGAGGTGCATTTGCACCAAGACAGGGCGATAAAAATGAGTCGCACGGATAAGCGGCGCGTAGTGGAAGAAGAAAAAGAAGGTGAGCTGGCCTTGTCGCCTCCCTCCACCCTCTCTACACTAACAAGCAAAAAAGTGTACATATTTTTGCCCACTCTTGTACGTTTTTACTGATTCATTTATTTACTTGTCGCTCATGTGGCCGCGTGCACGTCTAGAGGTCCCGGCGCAGCTCAAGCCTTGTGGTCTGCCTGGTCTGCGTGGCATGCCTGGTCTGTGTGGTGGCACAGACCTATGTGGTGCGTGGTCAAGAAAGTGGCCACCAACGGGGTGTTCCCTTTTCGTGAGCTTTCCGCTCGTGAGGAAAAGAGAGTCGAGTCGAACAAAAACGAAACGGAACGGAACGAATCGAATCGAGGCGAACCAAGTTGGAGCATACTGGAGCGGAGGGCGCCAAAATAAAAAACAATTTTAAGTCACGTTCGTTTTTTTTAAATCACGTTGTGTTAGGGAAGAGAGCCAGCCGATCGGCACAGCAGCGAAAAGGGCAGCCACGTGAGCAGCAAAATAGGCCAAAAAATAACGCCTAAAAATAGGCCGCAAAATAACGCCACAAAATAACGCCGCAAAACACACCAAAGGAAAACGCCATTCTGCTATTTTCCCATTTTTTAACTTTTCCTTCTGAACGATTTATTGCCATTTTGTACGAAACTTCCCTCCAGAAAAAAAAAAAAAAAAAAAAAAGAAAAGAAAAAAAAGATAGATAGATAGCCCCAATGGGTCAACATTTTTTTTGTTGTCAACCGTTTGGGTCAACTCCAGATTGGAGGAGAGAGAGTGCGAAAGCATTTCTCCCCTTTTTCTTTTTTCTCCCTCCTCATGACAAAATTGGTACATCAATTCAACGTGTAACGTGTAGGCACATTATGCAGCCGCGTTTATGATCGAACGTTCCATGTTAGTTGCTTCACCATCCGCATAGTTGGATTGGAACTCGATTTGAAGTAGCCCAACTGTTAGGCGCGCCTCTACATACCTTCCTCGTTTGCACGTTGTCGTGCGTGCTGTTGTAGGTAGCCTGCGCCGAGTCCTTTTTTTTTTTTCTTCTTCCAAACGTCTAAGTTGCACGTGGCACGTTGCACGTTTCACGTTGCATGCTGCACGTTCTATGTTTAGTGTTGTATGCACTTCTGCATCAGAACCACGGAACGGCAGCTCGCGTACCTACGCATACCAAACTGGGCAACTGCGTCTGTGCCGCCCTTCCGTTCTTCTGCCCTTCCGCCCTTCCGCCCTTCCGCTCTTCCGCCGTGCACACCGCGTCGTTGATTTTCTCCCCGCATGACTGCGCGGCAACTATGCAAAGGTTGTTGTACGCACGTATGGAGGTGACCCCCTACCTGAGTAGCCGCCTATCCGAGCAGTTGCCTCGTCACCGTTGAGCATCTGCATACAACATAGAAAAACGCAGTTGCGTCATTTTCTACAATGTTTTTTTTATTTTATTTATTTTTATTTTACTTATTTTTATTTATTTTATATTTACTTTTATTTAGTATTTTTTTTTTATTTTATTTTTTATTTTTATTTATTTTTATTTTCCCCCTCCTGATCGTCCGCACGTGTATTCTGCACGAAAAATCAGTTTTCTCGAGTTGTTAAATTTTTTTCTTTTATTATATAGGCAGAGTGCCAACCACTACTCTCTAATTTGTTAATTTTTTTTTTTTTTTTTT
>NW_004193579.1:0-1897 GCF_000321355.1 Plasmodium cynomolgi strain B
GGGTCTTTTGGAGGACTTGCCATCGTGTTTTGAAAAATGAAGATTTAGTGAATTATAAGTATATATTAACATATAAGATATTTTTTAGAAAAATATTAGAATAAAATATAAATTTTAATTGCGCTGTATTCTTAATTAATCATTTAAATTTAATAATGTAATCCTGTGTGTCTCTTTTATACCAGTTAACATGAATCATTATTTTATAATGTAATTAGTAATATAAAAAAAAAAATACATATGTGATTTAAAATAATTTAATTTATCATATAATAAATATTGATTAAATGGAAAAAAATGTACAGGAATATTTTCAAATCAAATTATTACTGTACATAGTGATAAACATGTTTATTACCAGAATTAATACGTGCATAAATTGAATTATTATAATTAAGGTTTTATCTTTATATTATTATTACATATTCTCTAATACTAAAAACTTGGCTTATATTTAGAGTTAGGGTTTAGGGTTTAAGGTTCAGGGTTTAGGCTTAATGTATTTGTCATCACTTTGCGAACTCGTAAAAGCATATTGGGATATATTATTTTATTATTTTGCAGGAAAGCAAAAAATTACTAATAGGAACGTATGTCAAAATGCGGATAAATATACATATGCATGTATCTTCAAATAAATGAAAAGAAAATTAATTATTTTTAAAAAAAATAAAAATTGCGGATTTGTACGAATTAAAATATATTTGTAATGGTTTGAAAAAAAAAAGGAGGGTCCTCTTTTTTTAAGGCAATTTTCAAATTAGTATTGAGATCGTGATGTGCGCAACAAAATATTAGTATATATAAGTAAGTAGATACGAGCGTGGTGGGTTACGTAGAAAATACTTCTGGACCTTTTATGCAGCAGGCCAGCATCATGCTGAAGCGCCGAGTTCTCGTTTCACTCGAGGGGAGGGTGATGTGAAGTTGTTGCAGAGAGCAAATCAGCATCCCCCCCAAGCATGTATTATATATATATGTAATATTATGTATGCGCTGTGGAGGGTCTTTTTTTTTTTCTCCATAGCACGCTTTACTGAAAGGGCTATTTCCCCATCGTTAGCAGTTCCGCGCAGCTGAGAGAGCATATATATCATGGGCAAAAAATATGCTGCCTGATTATGTCATACAAATAAGGCGTAGTAATGTGCCTGCGCGAAATACGAATAAAGCATTTTCCTGCGCAGAGAAAATAAATAGTGCACTGCCTAGGATGGCCTTCCTTCCGCCGCTATGCCCCATGCATTCAGTTAAGAAGTTAGAGCTTCAAAATAAAATGAAACGCAAATGGGTGGGATTACAAAATTATTATGCGAAAAAAAAACTAAGCGCTTTTCAAAAAAAATCAAGGGTGGGAAAAGAAAATCGGCCTTGGTATAAAAATACGCCACAGTAATATAAGTTCCAACCCGTGTGGGGCAGCGGCCCCCCTCCAAAAAAAGAAACAGAATATAGCAGGTAAGCACGCAAGATGAGTAGGCAAATGCTGATGCAACACCACATTTAAAAAACTATTTTGGAGGGAGGAAGAAGAAGTGGTAGGTCTCTCACATTTGTTCATAAAAAAAATTGTTAACAATTCGTGGGAAGAAAAAACTCCAAAGTGGAAAGAAAAGCAGAATACGGGATGAACATACCACCAAATTAGCAGTGGTTCAGGGTTTGGGGTGCACTAAATATTATTTAGTATGTTAAACTTTATGAGCGACCGAAAAAAATTGCACTTTTATTTAATGTAATGTAAATGAATTTTTATTATTCCTCAATTATAATATAATTTACAATTCGTTTTGTCCGTAATATTTTACCACCAATAATCATACTTATAATTTTACGGAATATATTATAATGACATATACGACATATTTTACGCTTATATGAACCAAATGTTATTAAA
>NW_004192964.1:0-1892 GCF_000321355.1 Plasmodium cynomolgi strain B
GGTTCTTATATATACTAATTTATATATTATAATATAATCTCATAATACTTTGAACTATATTTCCTTTCGCCAAACATTTCTACTTTTATGCATAAATCATTTTTTCCGAATAGTATATTTAGGCCAAAAAAAAGACAAAACAATTGTAAAAGAAATTAACAGATGCATAATGCATTCAGTGGAAGTTTATATTCAAGCTCGAAGTACAGAATTAACTAAAGATGTTTGTTTAGAATTATATTACGATATAAGCAGTGAGCTTGATAAAAAATTTTCGGAATTGCAGAGTGCTGGAGATGCAGATATACGCAAAAAATGTTATGATTTAGATAATTATATAAATACAATAAAAGAAGAATACAAAAGATGTGAGAAGCATGTTCCAAAAGATGATATAAATATTGACAATTATATTAAAGAATTATCAACTACACATGATAAATATACTAAATGTTCTAGTGCATCGACATCCAATGGTAAGGAAGGTGATATATCGAAACCTGAAACAAAAGAATTATGTACAGATCCAGTGGGATGCGCAAAGGAACAAGTTCCACCACAAGAAAAAATATTAGAATCAAGTTGTAAAAAAGATTCATCTGAATCCGGCTGTTTACATCAGGAGGAAATTTTAAAACAAAATGTGGAACTTTCTGCTCTATCTGACAATACGACTACAGAGCAGAAAACCACCGTTGCATCTACAGCAAGTACATTAGATGATCCTCTAGTGCCTAACTGTCCCTTATGTAATTCTTCAGATATCAGAGTAATTCCTTCTCCGAGTTGTCCATCACAAGCTAAACCTAACCCCAGTTCAGACGTAATATCAAACAACCTCTCACTTTACGTACCCAATAATGAACAATATAGTATACCTCTTGTCGATGTTAAATATTCTTATAATAGTAATAATGGTTATGAACCTTCCAATGGCTGCAATAGTGATGAAATTATAATTAATCTTCTTAAAGACCCTTTACCAAAACCTAAATATATAAGTAGAATTCACGAATCAGTTAATGGAAGAACTTCCGATGATGTTGTTACCTCTAAAAATTCTCTAGTTACTCATTATTCTGAGGGGTCTAAGTTCACTGGAAAGTCCGATCATCACCACAATTCTGTACAACCTGTATCATTTCCACCAGAGATACCCTTAAAAATAAATTCTCTAGATGAAGAAGATAATAAAATAGTTCCAGACAGTTCAGGACATTCATCTGGTCATAAACATTTAATTTCACAAGAGCAAGGAGATCATCAAAAAGATTCACACAAGCATGGTAAGTTTAGCTAGGAAAATATTGAACGTTCAAATATAAATCCAATTGAAACTAATAGTTATTCATATTATGAAACATCTACATTACATAATGTTAATACATTAAATAAAACAGCAGATTCTACAGTCGGAAATATTTCTAGAGAAGGTGGCATATTAATATTAAATGACACACCACCTGGAGAAAATTCACTTACAGAGTATATCAAATACATTATAACCATTCTAGGAGCTATTATATTATTTCTCTTTTTATTAAAAGTAAATAAACGATTGCGTGTAATAAATATGGTTAATATCTTCATAATCATTTATTTAACTTATAATTTAAAAATTTTAATTTCCTTATATTATAGTTCACACCTTTGAAATTTATATTCAATAAAAGGAAGGAGAAAAAAGAAGAAAAAGAAAAGAAAGATTACAGAGAATATTGTCAGGACCAACACATTATGAAAATGATATCTATATGCAATACAGCCCTTATCAATATTACGAGTGGAACGATCCACAATAAAATTAAAGACCACAATGAGAAATAATAAATGACAAATAAAAATAAGTTATCTCGAATTAGTATGAACCATAAATGCAGAGAGTGCAGAGG
>NW_004192965.1:0-1892 GCF_000321355.1 Plasmodium cynomolgi strain B
GCCTATTTATTAATATAGTATACATCAAATGAAGTATTGTATTATGATAACAAATTATACTAGTATTTATAAGAATTAGTACCACAATTATTTATTTTTTTTAATTATTACTTTAATAGAATGATATGATTATAATAATAATTGTTGTTTCTATGTAATCATATATTTTTTAATTCATTTATTGCATTCTAAATTTCAAAATTATAAAAAAACTATATCCATATTTTTCAATATCTGATTTATGTAATGGTAATATTTATAAAATCATAAAAGTCAACTATATATTATATGACTCCATTATATTTCCATTATATACATATAATTAACATGTGATTGCTATATTAGATATCAATAAATTATGTATATATTTAATAAAAATAAATATTTGTATTATAACAATTTTATTTTTTTTATATACAAAATAATTATAAATGCGCTATGTCGAATCAGACAAAGGTAAATAGAATCCATTTTTTTTTTAGCAGTAACGTTATTAATCTTATTTTTCTTTTTTTAAATTATTATATACGTGAAATTTTAAATATATCTAATGATATTTTTTTAATATTTATTTATTATAAAATATAATTTTTTTATTTATTAGTATAATTTAGAAGGTTCATATGAAAAACACAAGAATGAGATAGTACATAATTCTCAAAAGGCTGATATTTATATTAGCTGGTGCAATTCAATTAAATCACAATATGAAAGTGACAAAATCGATAATGCAGATCATAATTGCGCAATTATTATGGCATATTTAAATTATATAGCTCCATATCGTAAATCAATATATGATGATAGTAGATGTAGATATTTGTATTATTGGATATACCACAGTTTATTAAAGAATAATAAAAATTATGATGTGGCGTTTAATTGGTACAGTATCATCCTAACAGGATATTTCCATATGGATTCAGATGATCCACATGCATGCCGAAATTATAAGGAGGAAAGTGAAAAAATAATACTTGAAAAATCGGCTAAACTAATAGAACTCTATGAGACCTTTAATAATGATAACAAAGCATTCACCTGTGATTGCGCAAAAAAATGTTCAGAGTTATATATTAAGTATGTACAAGAATGTCCTAATGATAATGACTATGATTTCTGTAGAAAACTAGAGGATTTTAAAAATAAATATGAGGGTCGTATGGTATCATTTGCTAAATGTACAGATGTTCCAAATAAATTACCCCCAGCTTTAAAAAATAATATTCATATTGTTATAATAATTCCAATGATTACACTAACAGCATTGTCCTTTTTTTTATTTGCACTGTACAAGGTTAAATTATTTTATTTATCGATTAATAATAAAAATTACATTTATTATCACATATTTTATAAAAATTATAATTATAAACATTATACTTTTATGGTTCATATTATTTACCTGAACAATAGTTTACTCCAATTGGATCACGAATAACACATCGAAAGCGAAAAAAAATGTATTTTTTGAAAATCAGTCCTATACAACTAACACATTATTACCTACTTCTGAAAGATCAAGAGGAACAGAACAGAATATAGGGTATAACATAGCTTACAATTGTGCGGCACATTCCTAAGAATGATTAACAAACAAATCCATTCGTAGAGTAAAATATATATTAAACATAAAAATTACACGAAATAACGTACAAATTCTAATAATACAATAATGCAATATCTAAAAAATCGTATGGCTCATTTATTTTTAAATATAGTGTAAATTTTAAATTATTTACAAAATTATTTACGAAATATTTTAATAAGTATTTCCTTTATATTATGATAAATATTTATAATGACGAAATCAAAATTTATGTAATAAATTAATTTGGAATATATGGTATATATTAATAAATTATGTGTAAAAGCATCAAGGAATGATATAC
>NW_004193580.1:0-1892 GCF_000321355.1 Plasmodium cynomolgi strain B
AATATTTATCACCCTTCACATAATTATGTTCTTATAATATATAAAGAGTGTAGATTAAATATAAAACAAATTTTGGCACTAATAATGTAAAAATTAATATAAAATGCCAAATTAAAAAGGAATAATGTGAATAATTTGTAACCTTGCCATATTGATTACATTGCAATTATCATTAAAAATTGAATCATCTATGAATGTTATATTGAAAGTCATGAGTAAAATGAAAATATAATATATCAATTTGTTCCTAAATTTCACACTTTTTCGAAAAAAATAAAAAATTCATGTAAAATATATGGGTTTAGTGTTCAGGTTTAGGGTTTCAAGGTTTAGGATTATGATTTAGTGTTTGGGGTTCAAGGTTTGGATTTAGGTTTCAGGCTTAGGTTTATGTTTAGGATTAGATTTAGTTTTTGTGTTCTGGTTTATTTTTATATCAATATTATTTTTTATATTTATGTTTACTTATAGGGTTCCTGGTTTATGTTTCATGTTTCGTCAGCATTTTGGGTGTTCGAAAAATGAAATTGGTGTATATAATTTTATAACTTGGCTGTACAGAAATTTAAAGGTAGCAGTAACTTTGTTATAATGCCGTTAAATATACATATGTATCTTTAGATGAATGAAAAATATTTTTTTATTTCTTAAAAAATTATGAATTTATGGATTTGTACGAACGTCAAATATATTTGTAATGTTTTGATTAAAATAATATAAATAATAAGTCGGGTCTCCTTTTATCATGGCAATTTTCAATTTTATAGTGAGTGCCTTATTCGTAAAGCAAAATATAAGTATATATATGTTTATAGGTACGAGCATGGCAGGTTACGTAGAAAAACACTTCTGGACCTTTTTTCCAGGAGGGCTAGCATCTTTCTGGTGCGCCGAGTTATTGTTTTATTCGAGGGGATGTTGTGATGTTGTTGCATCGAGCAAATCAGCATCACCGTCAAGCAGGTATTATATACGTATGTAATAGTATGTATGTACAGTGGAGGGTCGTTTTTTTTTTTCTTCACGATGGCATACTTTGCTTAAAGGGATATTTTCCCCTCCTTAGCAGTTCCGTGCAACGGAAAGAGTATATGTCATGAGTAAAATATATATTGCACGATTATACCATACAAATAAGGCGTAGTCATATTTCTGCGCGAAATACAAAAAAACATTTCCCTGCGCAAATAAATAAATAGTGTACTGGCTCGGCTGGCATTCCTTCCTCATCTAAGCGCGTATATATAATACCCCACCTTAATTTCTTTCCTTCGAAAGCGGCCTACTTGGAACCGCGCGTTTGTTAAACTTCCTTCCAACGGGATGTTCTGTTAGATAAGCTGCGTGCAGTTGCAATGCAAACTAATACGCGCTTTCTTTCCATCGATAAAAATGCATGCACTTAAGAAGTTAAAGCTTCAAAATAAAATGAAACGCACTTGGATGGGATTACAAAATTATTATGCAGAAAAAATGTGAAGTGTTTTTTGAAAAAAATCAAGGGAGGGAAAAGAAAAGCATCCTTCGTATAAAAATACACCACGGCAATATAACTTGCAGCCTTTGGGGGGAAGAAGAAGTGGTTGATCTCTCACATTTTTTGATAAAAATATTGTTAACATTTGGTCCGGAGGAAGAAATTCCAAAGTGGGAAGAAAAGTTGAATACCGTGTGAGCATATCACAAAATTGGCAGTGGTTCAGGGTTTAGGGTGCACTAAATATTTTTTTCTATACGAAACCTTATGAACGACCGAAAAAAATTTGAACGTTTATTTAATATAAAGTATATTAATTTCTTTTATTGCTGAATTATTATATAATTTAAATTTCTTTTTGTCTGTAATATTTTACCTCCAAAGATCATACTTATAATTTTACTGAACATATTGT
>NW_004193581.1:0-1889 GCF_000321355.1 Plasmodium cynomolgi strain B
TTAAAAAAAAAAAAAAAAAACGGTGTGTCCCCTTTTTGCAAGGAAATTTCCAAATTAGTAATTAGAATGTAACGAGCGCAGCAAAATATAAGTATATATATATATGTAGGTAGATACGAAAGTTGCGGTTTACGTAGGAAATGCTTCTGGACCATTTTTCCAGCATGGTAGCATCTTCCTTGGGCAACATGTTCTCGTTTCTCTCCAGGGGAGCTTGATGTGAAGTTGTTGTAGCGATCTATTCAGCATCACCCCCACGCAGGTATTATATACATATGTAATAATATGTATGAACTGTGGAGGGTCGTTTTTTTTTTTTCTTCACGATGGAAATCATTGCTGAAAGGGCTATTTTCCCCTCGCTAGTAGTTTCGTGCAGCGCAGAGAGCACATGTTATGGGCAAAAAGTATGCTGCAGGATTAAGCTATACAAATAAGGCGTAGTAATGTGCTTAAGAAAAGTACGAAAAAAACATTTCCCTGAGCAGATAAATGAATAGTTCATTGCCTAGCGTGGCCTTCCTTCCATCCCTAAGCGCATATATATATTATATGCATATATATAATACCCTTCTTAACCTCCTTCCTTCGAAAGCGACCTACTTGAAACGGCGCGTTTGTTAAACTCCCCGCCAACGGGATGTTCCTTTGGTCATGCTGCGTGCGCTTGCTATGAAAACAAATACGCGCTTCCTGTACGCCTATAAGCGCTATGCGTTCATTTATGAAGTTAAAGTTTAAAAATAAAATGAAACGCAAATCGGTGGGATTACAAAATTATTATGCAGGAAAAATGCTAATTGTTTTTTAAAAATAATCAAGGGTGGGGAAAGAAAAACGGCCTTGGTATAAAAAAACGCAACGGTAATATAAGTTGCATCCCGTGGGGGAGTAGAGGCCCCTACAAAAAAAAAAAAAAATGTAGCAAGTAAGCACGCAGGATGGGTAGGAAAATGCTGTTTCACCACCACATTTAACAAACGATTTGGGAGGGAAGAAGAAGAAGTGGTCGATCTCCCACATTTGTTCATAAAAAAATTGTTAACATTTGGTGGGGAGGAAGAAACTACAAAGATGGAACAAAAGTTGAATACGGGGGTGAGCATATCACCAAATTCGCAGGGTTCAGAGTTTAGGGTGTATTAAATAATTTTTTCTATGCGAAACCTTATCAACGATCGAAAAAAAATAAGCGGTTATTTAATATAAAGGGAAATAATTTATTTTATTTCTTAATGATAATATAATTCAAATTTCTTATTGTCTGTAATAATTTACCACCAATAATAATACTTACAATTTTACGGAACATATTATAATGACAGATAAAACATAATTTACGCGTATGTGAAGCCTATATTTTTAAATTAAAAATATTATTAATGCATTAAACATTTCATTAAAATATTGTAATGTAACGCAAATAAATTAAAATTTTAATTTGTGAAAATTATAAGTGTTTTTTCCCATCCTATGATTTCTGTTTAAGACAGAATTTTATGTATGCTATATTTTTCTGCACCAATAATACACATAAATCAAAAAATTGGAAATAAAATAAAAATATTAGATCAATATCATTAAATAATTATTTTTAGATAAAATTTAATGAAACTCTTACATATTTTATTGCAATTTGTATACAAGGCTATATATTATTATGACAACAAAATGTCTATTGATGTCATAAAATAAAAATTGATGTATTTATAAACATGTAAGGAGAATATATCATAAACCAAGGATAACTATGCAATATGAAAAAATAGTGCATTTAATAACATTTATATATGGAAAACGAATTGAAATAAATTATAATCTTTGTAAAAAAAAAAAAATATTAAATAAAATTATTTAGATAGTTTTATTGGACAAAATAAATAAAATGG
>NW_004193582.1:0-1890 GCF_000321355.1 Plasmodium cynomolgi strain B
ATTAATAAAAATATTTCTATTTATACACTTATTTCAAATAATTGTCTCTTGTATGATTGTATATATATGAAACTTTTATACGGCACAGAAAATTATTTTGTCTGTAAAATCGTATATATATCATTCTTAGGTGATATATTATCAACCTTTTTAATATAATATTTGGTAGAATAATGATTCACCGCCATATGCATGGTACAATATTTATATGTTATTTGT
Source organism: Plasmodium cynomolgi strain B (assembly GCF_000321355.1). Classification (NCBI taxonomy): domain Eukaryota; phylum Apicomplexa; class Aconoidasida; order Haemosporida; family Plasmodiidae; genus Plasmodium; species Plasmodium cynomolgi. Next base: position 220 of record NW_004193582.1, read on the forward strand.
ATAACATATGTAATATAGAGTTATTTATTTGCTTATATTTATTTGTGTTTTACATTTAAGGCATAATGATTCGTCAAATATATAATTCGACTTGGCAAGCTCTGAGCAAACACATTCATAGTATTCATTACATTAACATTTTAATGTATATATTTTGTTTTGTTTTTCTTTTTATATTTTTTAAATTTTTTATAATAATGTAAGAGCTTATTACATATATTATTATATCAAATCAAATTAATAGTATAGGTAATATCATTTGTTTCAATTTAGGAGAATAGTAAACTTCTTTTTTCCAACGTCCGATGATACCAAAATCATAACATAAGAATGATCCATTCTTTAAATCATTTCAAACGGTTATACTCATTAAATTAAGTAATTTATTCGAAATTACTTTTATATTTGTAGGATTCCCAACAGTATGTATTTTCGTTGCACCATCTTTATAACATGCGTTTGATGTAACGACAGCTATCTGTACATTATTGATCATATAAAGGAGATAATTCCCTTAAATTGTATATTCAATGTTTACAAAATATTATAGCTAATTCTTTGTGGTTTCTTAACTAAAAACAGCCGAGTTTTTTTATAATTTACAAATAGCACACATCACAAACATTTTTTTTGTGATATGCAGGTATATCTGTTCATTTTTCATCCTATTAACTAAGCAGAAAATGTTAGTGATACATATAGTTATACGTTGCCACTACAGAGTTTACCTTTTATATTTCTTAAGAGTATCTAGCATTCTCTATTTATAATTTATTTAACATTGGAAGTGATGAAGACATAAATATATTAATCCATTTTCTTACAAAAGTGATATCTTAATTTAAAGTGTCTTAAATAAATGAAGTATTTTTCGTTATTTGGCGTCTATTCTCATAAGTGAAAAAATAGACATTCATCATCTATAAACATTCTCCTGCATTTCATTAAATTATTATGACGAAGTAATTTATTATTTAGCAGTATTTTCTCCCCTTTTATTGATTTAAGGAATTACTACTATATAGTATTATTAGTCTAATGGGAAAGGACCATGTTCAACTGCAACTTAATGTGGTACAGCATGATGAAGAGTATGCATATCTGCATTAAGCCCTACATTGTGTGACAATTCATTACTTTGTTAAATGTTAATTTGTTAAAATATCCTATACATTTCATTAATAATGCATAATAGATGAAATTCTGTCTTTTCCTTGCTTACATATTGTAATTTCCGTTAAAAGTAATTGTTTTCTCATTATTTTTAAACCTTCTAAATTTTTTCTGTATAAAAATGACGTTTTTCATACAACAATAATTGTATTTTTCATTCCTAAATTATAGCATGTTTATTATGATAGAAAAGGATAAAATTGTAATTATTTTACTAGCTCCTTTTTCATCAATTTTCATAGAACTTATTTATTTTTACCTTGCTGCGTCAACCTATTGAACTTTTACTATCATGAGCAATTTCGTTAAAAAATATATTTTTTTTTAATTCTTGCCGTAAATAAAATAGGGGGCAATACCAGTTTTTATTTTTATTCAAAATAATAAACAAAAAAATTTGCTCATTACTATTACTGACAACGTTCAGTGGTAATAAAAATATAAATATAGGAACAAAGGAAAAAAAATAAATACGTGTTGATCAGTTATAATTCGCAT
>NW_004192966.1:0-1895 GCF_000321355.1 Plasmodium cynomolgi strain B
ATGTGCTATGTTACAGCACTGTATTATTATATAACATTCCTGGTAATTCATTTTGCACACTATTACGTATATTTATTTTTATGAGGGAATACTGTTGTAGATAACATAACAATTATGTGCTTACTGCTATTGTTATATATTCACTATTCATAGTGCAATAATTAATTACATAGAGTATTATTTTTAAATTTATATAATTCTATTACTATCTTTAATTGTATGTATTTATTTCGTGTAATGCAATCTTATAGAGGATTCACTTTTTTGCCATATTTTATAATATTTCATTAAGTATTTTTTCTGCTATGTTTTAGTAATAAATAATATGAGTGTATGTATTTTTCTTATTTATCTTATTTTATTATTTCTTTACGATTTTGAATGACATAATAATTTGATTGTTCTTTGAATACAAATATATATTTTGAAATAAGTATAAATTACTTTTTTGCTGTAGAATTATAACTTATGCTATACATTGTATCGTTTAAAATCGTCTCACCATTTACGATGTCATTTGATAGTAATTCGTTATAGTTTTTTTTGATATTATCCATTAATTTATTTGTCCCGAGTATTTTTCTATTTATCCATGATCCCAAAGGAGTATACTAACGTTAGAAAAAATATTCGTATTTAAAAATATTATTGTTTGATATAAAGAGCCTCTCATGGTAATGCAATATAAATATTCACGTAAAATGATAAGATTTATTTAATATGTGTTTCTTTACTTTATACATCATTAGTGTAAATAAGGTAGATCCTGCTAGTGTAGCTCCAATTGTACCTACATTTTTATTCAAAATTGATTGAGAAGCTACTCGAATAGGGCCTGATACCATATTGTCACTATCGGTTAAAATTCCTACTCCAGTGGATGATTTTGGTTCTACTCTACTTAAGGGTCCTGATTCCCCTTGTGATCCTGATGAACCTCGTTCTTCAAGTTCTAATCCTCCTTGTTTTGCTACTATTCCTACTGCTTCTCCCGATTGTGTTGCATTATATATCCCAGTGTTTACAGGATGTGTGACAATTTCGTCAGATTCATTACATTTTAATTTAGTTAAAATATCGTTTTCATAACACCAATTATCAAATTTAAGAAAAAGGGGACATCTTACTTTAGATCCATTGCAACATTCCTTTTGATAATCTGCATATATGCTTGTAATATATGTGTGGTAACTTTTATATATTTTGCATAATTTTTTATCAGTAACAATTATTTTTTCTATTTCATTTTTGTTTCTAATGTAGTTATATAAATCCTTCCATTTTTTCCACAATTCCATGGTTATATCTCTCATATAATAATATTTACACTGATTATTAGATAAATCATTATTTACCAAGTGTGATACAGAAGAAAATTGTTGCATAATAAGATTTATATTGATGTTAGTATCCTTATATAAATTAAACTTTTTTCTCATTTGATCATTCAACCAAAATATTAAATACCTGCATTGTTCATTCTTATCTGTTTCTTCACTCATAATTGTGGGTAATTCCCTTAAATTTTTTTCAAACATTTTACACAACTCATAAAGATAATTATATCCATTAAATTTTGTTTGCTTACCCTTGCAATAAGGAATATCTTTATCTTTAATTCCTTCTCTATTTAATACATCATATAATTTATATAATATTAGATTTCTTCAATAGATTACTCTATAAAAAAAATATGTATATTTATATATATACATACAAATAAAAATAATTTTATTTTTTTAAAATCCTTCAAATATTCGAATCTATTATTGATTAATAAGGTTTTATTTAAATAAAACAAATAATTCATTGTCACAATTTCATTTTTATCAGCTCCCTCTTGATTATATTCAATATTAGGTTCTGGCATTGTATATTTTGTTAATCGAATTAAA
>NW_004193583.1:0-1887 GCF_000321355.1 Plasmodium cynomolgi strain B
ATATATTAATTAGATAATTTTTTCCTCATTAAATAGAGACATATTTTTTTCGTTCAGTTATTTTATTTCTTTCATTATATTATTTATAATAATCTTATAATCAATGTATATAACTTTAAATAAATTAGTTTTGGAACGATGTTTTAAATTATGCAAAATAAATTTATGCATGTTGTAACATGGTATCTTTATCATAAATATATCATTTCATTTCAATAATAAATGACTTTATTTTACATTTCAGTAATTATTTTTATGACGAAATTTTCATATTTTTTACATGGTTTATATAATATTAAACTTATCCTTTATTAGCTTTTTAAGAAAAAATTGTAATTTTCCAGGAAAAAATATCATTTAGAATAGCTGTCATAAATGATATTCTTGCCTAAAATAGAAGATTTTTATGTATATATTCTACATTTTTAAAAAACTTCAAAATTTTATGTATTTCTAATAATGTCGAGTACTACTAATGGAGAGTGGGGAGAACTACAGGTAATGTTTATATAGTATAAATATTTATTACTATTCCTGTTAATTAAAAGTTTCAGGTTGCGTAAATTATTTTGAATAACCTTCTTTGGTGTAATTATTTAACAAATATTACATTTTTCATCATATTTAGATATCACACTTTTCACGTGAAAAAGGATTAATTTCAAGAAAATTTTATGATATATTAGATAATGAAATTAAACCTACTGAGTACGATGAATATTGTGGTACATCTCATAATCGAAAGAATCATAGACATTTAAGACATGTTTGTGCAGCTATTTTAAATTATTTAAAACATAATAATGCATCAGATAATAACACTGACGAGTTCAGTATCTGTAAACTTTTGAATTATTGGGCATATAGTACATTGAATGGTTTTTATCATTCGAAGGGAAAGTCAGAAGTAGATAATGCTTATAAAGAATTAGAAAAATTATGGAATGAACGTGTTAATGATAGTAGTAGTGTACATTATTATAAGAAATGTAAACCCGATAGAGTTCTTTTTGATTAGAATGACTGGAAAAAAAGAAAGGAATTATATGATTACTACGTTGATATTTTACCTATTTCTAAGTCTCCTAAAATCTATATCGAAGATTGTGATCAATATTATAAATATATCAAATACAAAAAAAAAATATATGATCAATATGAGAAATTTTGTAAAAATCCTTATAGTACACAATGTCCAAGTTCTTTTGAAGAATTTAAGAACTATAATCCCCAAGATATTTTACCTAAGCTTATATGTTACGACGATATGAAAAAAAGAAGAGACGGAAGCAGTAGTGCACGAAGATTCGCGTACATTCACAACATTAATTAATGCAGAAAATACTAATCCTAGTATTCGTACTGGTACAAAAGCTGGTAATGCACTAATAGGAGTAGTGGTGACTTCTATGACTTCAGGAGTTTTATATAAAGTAAAAAAGAATTTCTCTTATACATATGAATTATGTAACAATTTTAATAACTTACATATTATATGCACTAATTAATTAATAAATCTTTTAAATATATTTTATATAACTTCTACATAAAAGTTTACACCCTTAGGAACAATATTACGCAACGCATTTGGATGGAAAAATAATAATATGAGTAATATAAATGGAGGAGACAATGGATTATATGATTATGCATCAGAATCTTTTAATGCATATTCAGGAGAGGAACATTATATTGGATACCAACCTTCTTAAAGATTTTAATTCAAAAATGTTAAACATATATATGAATATAAAAGAATATCACGCAGTACTAAATTTTTGGATGTAAAACCAATAACCTAGATGCCCACAGAATATAATAAGTATACCTACAATAATGAGTATAAATACAAAATAATTACATAAAATATATATTGAAATTTTGAAC
>NW_004193584.1:0-1885 GCF_000321355.1 Plasmodium cynomolgi strain B
TAAGAAAATAATCTAAGTTAATATTAAACAATTTGGAAATTTTATGAAATATATAAATTAAAAGAAATTAATTTTGATATAGTTAAATTATATAATGAATAATTTACATCATATAAATGGTATGTGTGTTCATTGGTTTCTCTCCCTTTCAGAAGTTCAGAAGAATTTTCTCATATTTTGATTAACATTATAGTGTAATTTTAATATAAATGCATAATATATTAAAAATCATTAATTTTAGTGTATTGTTGATATATTAATTTTTATATTTGTATACTATTTATGAGTAAGTTATATATTAATGATTGATATATTTTATTTTTCTTGAGAACAATAAAAATTGATATAAGATTTGCCTATTATAAGTGAACGCTATAGAATGTTGAATAAAATTATATTTACGACATAAATTTAATTGCATTATTATAAAATAATGTTAACGTAAAATTTACAATTTCTTTTTATTTATGTTTTATAGCAAGCATTATTATGTTAATGTTTATTTCATGTATTCAGGGTTTAGGATTAGGGTTCAGCTTTTAGGGCTTAGGGTTATGTTTAATTTGTGGTTTATTTTTATTTTTGATTTTAGAATTAGTTTTATGGTTTCTTTTAGCTTTTAGTTTTTGTGTTAGTTTTGGGTTTAGGGTTTAATGGTTAGGTTTGCTGTATTATTCATTACTTTGCGAATTCTTAAATGCCAATTGGCTTATGTTGTTTTATATCCTTGTAGGAATGCAAAAAATAGCTAACGTGAATGTATGTCAAAGTGCGGATAAGATTAGATAAGCACGTATATTTAGATGAATGAATAAAAATTTATTTATTTTAAAAAATTGAAATTGCAGATTTGTAGGAGAATAAAAATATTTGTAATGATTTGAAAAAAAAAAGGTACGTCCCCTTTTTTCGAGACTATTCTGAAATTAGTAATTAAAGATTTTAGCGCAGTGCAAATTATATGTATATATATTTATGTAGGTGTGAGCGTGCGGATTACGTAGAAAATGCCTTTGAAGCTTTTTTCCAGGAGAACTAGCATCTTCTTGGAGCCCTGGATTGTCGTTTTACTTGAGCATATAGGGTTCTGAAGTTGTTGCAGCGAACTAATCAGTATCACCCCCAAGCAGCATTATGTACATATGTAATTATATTTATGCACTGTGGAAAGCATTTTTTTTTTCTTCACGATAGCAAGCTTTGCTGAAAGGGCTATTTCCCCCTCGTTAGCAGTTGCGTGCAGCGGAGAGAGCATATGTCATGGGCAAAAAATATACCTTACGATTATGCTATATAATGAAAGCGTAATAATGTGCCTGCGCAAAATGAGAAAAAAGCTTTTACATGCGCATATAAATAATTAGTGCACTGCCTGGGCTAGCTTTCCGTCCGTCGATAAGAGACATGCATTCAGTTAATAAGTTAAAGTTACAAATAAATGAAACGCAAATGGGTGTGATTACAAATTTTATGCAGAAAAATGATAAGTGTTTTTCAAAAATCAAGGGGGGGAAAGAAAGCGGCCTTGATATAAAAATATGCCACGTTAATATAAGTTCCAGCCGGTGGATAGGGGAAGACTCCCCCCCAAAAAAATAAAGGAAGTAAACACGCGGGAAGGATAGGCATATGCGGATGCACCACCTCATATAACAATCGATTTGTAAGGGAAATAGTAGAAATGGTCGGTCTGTCACATATGTTCAAAAAAAAAATTGTTAAAAATTGGTGGGGTGGAAGAAACTCTAAAGTGGGCAGAAAAGTTGAATCCGGGCTGAGCATACCACCAAATTCGCAGCGGTTCAGGGTTTAGGGTGCACTAAATTATTTTTTCTATGTTAAACCTTATCAACGAACCGAAAAATATTGAACGTATATTTAATAG
>NW_004192967.1:0-1886 GCF_000321355.1 Plasmodium cynomolgi strain B
TTTTATAAATGACTAAAAAAATAAAATTTTTACGTGTATAATAATTTATACCCTAAAACAATACCCCCAAAAAGAGAAATCTGAATCCTGGACCCTAAAGCTATACATTTTTCGTAATATAAATTTGTTGTTTTCTAGATATATGTTAATAATATATATTATATACATTAAATTTATTATTCTAACATTTTTTACATTATACATAATGCTATTAATAATATATTTAAAAGAAATATTTACACATATTTTCTTACTATAATTCTTCATTTATATAAATAATGTGCTTTTTTTTCTATTTTATCACATTTTATATTCTATTTTTCTTATTCATTATATCATGCATTAAATTTATTTTTGTTAATGAGTTTAAAAAACATTTTTTTAATAAAATCTATGATATCAACTATGCCAATCAAACTTTATTGTGTTATGTAACAGATTCATACTGGTCCATAAGCAACATTATAGCTCTCATTACTAGAATTTATAATAGCATTTTTATGTGAAAGATAAAACAATTCATTTTCTATTTCTTCATCTGTATTGTCGAAAGAATTCGTACTTTTTTTAATTTTTGACCGAAACCAAGATCCCACAGGGGTAAACTAACACGGAAATATTAGAAATATATATATATACATGATAATTTTGTTATATCTATTAAGTAGAATACTGTAAATATATATTTGTGTTAACTATTGTTTGTATTTTTTATTACAAATTATATATAACCTTACATTATCAACGCTAAAAAGGGAGGTATTGCAGACATTGTACCAATTGCAGTGGGAACACTACGTGATATAGACTTATTTAAATTATTAGAAACTGTAGAAGATGATTCTATGTTAGTTTCTTTCCATGTACATGAGTCAACAACATATGGATTAGGAGAAGTTAAATATGGTAATTCATAGCCTTTGCTTTTTGCCTCGTTAAGGAAAGATTGGTATGAAGCTCTAAAATTAGCTAAAATTGAGCATATGTCTTCGTTATAAGTAATGTCTTTTATTTCTTCAGGACAGGATTGTCCATTCAAATTTATGTATGTATTAACGCATTCATAAAAATACCTTTTGAAAATGCAATTTTTCAAATAATCCTTATTATTTAATAATATTTTAAATTCATCTTCATTGACAATAAATATACCCAATTTTATTAATTCCTCAGATTTATAGAGTTTTTCATTAGATGAATCATAAGGAGCACAATATTTATTTTTATGCTCTGCATTTATACTCTCATAAGATAATTCAAAAATCTCGTTGATAATACCATTGGAAAGTCTATATTTTTTCATTTCAAAATATAACCAGAAATTTAAAATACTACAGCACTTTATAGGATGAACTATCTGTGGATCATTACATAATAACAAGTTTCTTAAAAGTTTCTTACATGTGTGTTTTTGCTCTAGTGTAAGATTAGTAGTAAATGTATTGTAATTATCACATAAATTTAAAATATTAACATTTACATCTTCATTAGACACAGGATTATTGAAAGTATCATACTTATTTAAAATTTCATTTAAAAAGGTATACTATAAATAAAAAATACAAAAATAATTTATTTAATGGAAAACCTTTTTACGCTAAATCATAATTGTACAAAATGAAAATATTACATTATGACAAATAGTTTTGATGATAATTTATAAACATACGGTTTTTGTTAATTGAGGTAAATCCATTATATTGAAAGAAATGCATATAATAATTATGAATAGAATATTTCAATATACAAGTGATATACTAAAAACAATTTGTACAAAAATGGTTTATACAATATTTTTATTAATATTCTAGAAAATATTTAATAGCAGGAATACTTTTTTTATTTTAAAAACCTATACATTACGGAAATACTGTTGTATCAATACA
>NW_004192968.1:0-1879 GCF_000321355.1 Plasmodium cynomolgi strain B
AATACCCTACAAATAATATAGTAAGTAAATAATTTCTTCCATATATCATATTATATAATATATTCCTTAATAATATATAATTAATTTTTTTTAATTTATTACATATATAGTGCTGTCTTAAGGTATACTTTAAAATAATTACGGAATATTTACTAATTAATATATAGATTTATTCTAAGTTTATTGTGCATAAAAACTCAGCATATGTGGTTTTATGCTAATTAATTTTTATGTATAAATATATGTACATTTGCTTATTTTACTAATTGTTATATCATTCATTACTTTATTGCAATGGAAGATTCAAAATTGATGAAGAGTGTATGTTTATTATTAATATGAAAAATAATTAGATATAGAATATTATATGTTATTATATTATTAATTTTTTTTTCATGAAATTAGTATACTTTAAAAAATTAATATACGTATTTATATATTTTAATTTTTATTTTCAGTATCCCTTTTTTGGAGATATTTGGAAAGAATATATAACAAATTATTATTGGAATGATGCCAAATATCCTACTTATTTTACATCATGCAATAGTATTAAGGGTATTAGTAAAGACACTACGTCTGAGATTGAGAAAACAACTATTTGTGCAAGATTTTTAACATATTTGAAGGCGCTGTATAGTAATTCTACATCTGGTGGCGAATTAAATAAAAATTGTAAGAATATATACTATTGGTTATTTTATGAAATGAAGGAACGAACAAATAATAATGTATTTATTAAAAATATATTAGAAAAATCAAATAACCTAGAAGAGAAGCCATCAGAAAATGATGGCTGTTATAATTCGAAGCTATATGAATATTTTGATGAAACAAAAGAATTAGTAATGTTAAGTATATTTAATGATAATATTAATGATATTCTAGCAATTTTATACAGAAATGGTGATTCTAATCTATCTTCTTGTAAAGAATTTATCAAAGAATGTGTATATTTATATAAAAGTATGTATAAGAAACACTGTTCAAAAGGTGAGAACACGGAGGACACCAAAATATCATTCATATGTGACATAGTAAAAATGTTTAAAGAATTATATTGTTCAAATATTTACAATAAGTTACCAAAGAATAATAATTTTCCAGATTTATCTGATAATACTACTATAAATAATATGGAGGGATGCCCATCAGAAGAAATTCAGTCAGATAACGCTCCCACAGTACAAAGGAAAGAATCAGATCCTTATATAATTCAAAGCGTACCCCCTGCTCTTGGCTTAATGGCTGGAATACCCCCTCTTTTATTATTAATATATAAAGTAAATACAATTTTTATTCAAATTTTTAAAATATTGTAACAAAAATATGTTTACTATGTTTCTCTATGAAATTAATATAATAATGCTTTTAAATATTGAAATGTATTTACACATTATTTTTCTATATTAGTTTACCCCTGCTAGAAGATGGATAAATTGGGGGTTACCCGGAAGTAGAAGAGGAATAAAAAACAATTTGTATGGCGATGAAGGAAATGAAATATTATTTGATGGAAATGTACATAATGAATATAATACTTATAATATGGGATACGAAGCAGCATAAGATCTTAGTAAACTGAACCACTGTAATACAACATAAAACAATTGTTATTACGAAATTATTATGTAAACAATCACATATAAATTTTGTTTTAGTTCATATAAAAATATCAATAAGATAAATATATGATCACTCAATAACCTTAAAGAATGAGAACCTAAAATTCTTTAGAATACAAAGGAGTAGACCAACTATATATATCAAAAATAATAAAACATTATAATATGTATATAGAAAGAGAAAGATAAAGAAATCTGTTGTAGTCATTTATAAAATTNTAAAAAAAAAATACGGAATTTATAAAAATAAGTCA
>NW_004193585.1:0-1878 GCF_000321355.1 Plasmodium cynomolgi strain B
TTTGTCTTATATGTCATTTTAATATGTTCCGTAATATAATAAGTATGATAATTGGTGGTAAAATAGTACAGGCAAAAAGAAATTTCAGTTATATTATAATTTAGCAAAAAATAAATTAATTTACTTTATATTAAATAAAGGTTCAATTTTTTTCGGTTCGTTGATAAGATTTCGCATATAAAATATATTTAGTGCACCTAAACCCTTAACCATTACCAATTTGGTGGTATGCACACCCCTTATTTAAATTTTCATACAACTTTGCTGTTTCTTCCTCTACTGCAAAGGCTAACAATAAGTTTTATCAACAAAATACAGAGACCGAGAACTTCTTCTTTATTCCCAAATCGATTGTTAAATGCCATGGTGCATACGCATATGCCTACCCATCCCGCGTGTTTACTTGCTATATTTATTTTTTTTTTTTTTTACCCACAAATATTTATTATGTAAGTAAAAATCCGAAAATTTCATTTTATTTTATTTTCTTTTAAAAAAAAATATAACTATTTTCATTCATCAGAAGATACATGCTTTTGTACATATATACGCAATATGAATTATGTTCGTGCTCGATATTTTTTATCATTATGACAGGTTATAAAATAATATAACACAATCTGCTTTTGCAAATAGCAATGTACTAACCAATATATCAAACATAAACCTTGAACCCTATAATTAAAAACTCAACCCTTGAACCTTAAACCTAAACCTAAAATCTAAATCCCTAAACCTAAGCCTAAATCCTGAAGCCTAAACATAATCATAACCATGACAGGATTTAAGACAACAAAAAAAAGTAATGAAAATGATGTAAGGAAAAACTACTACAAATAGTTATTATCATATCTCTAATTTAAATGTTTCATGTTACATAATTTATTATGAATAACTTCTCTCAAGATAATTATTTAACCTGCCTTACATTTATCATTTTATTTAGGTACAAAAATTTTCAATTGATGAGTTATTACATACAGGGAAGTTTTATAAGAATTTGGAAACATTAAGTACATCAGCTGATTACCATAAATTATGTGGTTCACGTGATGAACCTGTGTTCGAAAGCATGCACTTCAAAAAAATTTGTGTAGCGATTTTAAATTATTTAAAAAACAATTATTCTGCATCAAATCACACAAATAATAGATATGATGATTGCAAACTTTTGAGTTATTGGGCATATAGTAAAATATTTGATATTTTGCGCAACAAAAGATATACGATCATACCTTATGCACAACTTCAACGTATATGGAATGGTTTTATTGAGCGTTTACCCGAAAATCAAAGATGTAAACCCATTCATGAAATGCTTAGTTATATTGATTGGAGAGAAAGAAAGGAATTGTATGAATACTATGTTAATTATTCACTAATTATCGATTTAGCTAACAGTTATAATGAAAAATGTAACGAATTTTATGAATACGTAAAAAAGAAAGCTCATCTATATGAATATTTTGAGGAGAAATGTCGTTATAAGAGTACAATTATATGTCCAGAATTTTATGAAGATAGTAAAAAGTATAATCCAAAAAATGTACTATCTAATTTTAGTTGTCACGATGAAAAAATTGATGAAATACATGCAGATGTGCGTAGCGTTCTAAAAAAAGAAAATTCACTTTTAGATGGTGAACCCAACTCAGAAGAGACATCCGTTCAAATGCCTAATGTTAATGCTTTTCAGAATTTAAATGAAAAATCTCACACTGTAACAATGGTTGGTGACATTTTTCTTGGAGTTCTTGCAACTTCTATGGCATCTGGCGTTTTATATCAAGTAAATATAAATTCATTAATACAAATAAACTGCATAAGTTTGTTAATATCTATCATTACATCTCCATAAATAATATATAAATATGTTAC
>NW_004193586.1:0-1875 GCF_000321355.1 Plasmodium cynomolgi strain B
CTATAGAATACTAAAATTAAGTCAAAATAATAATATTACGTTATTGATAAATTGCATATTTATCGGATATTTCGTCGTAATATATTGAAAAAAGACACGAATTAATAATAAATTACCTTTATTTTTGCTATATAATTATGTATTTTTCTAACACATTATCATAGTTTTTCTATTATTATTGCACTAAAGAGAATTAATTATGTTCATAAATAATAAGGAAATAATACTTATTACTTATATATGTGATAAGTGAATTAGAAAAATGATGTAATAAAAAAATATAATATATTGATTTACTTTATTTTTTACCAGAGTATATTTTTTCTTTTATAAGTATATAACATAATTATGTTCATAGCTTTTATATTTGAATTATTGTCAAATGTATTTTTTTAAATTATTATATGAATTATCAATTATTTCTACAGTTTATTTTTTGAATACCAGGGTTCAGGTTTAGATATAGTGTTCAGGTTTTAGGATTCAAGGTTTTGGTTTAATGTATCGGTCAGTACGCTGTGTATTTGCAAAAGCAGATTGGGGTATATTATTTTATAATCTGCCGGAAAGCAAATAATAACTAGCTGGAACGTAAATCAAAATGCAGGTAAATGTACATATGCATATATCTTCAGATGAATGAAATAAAATTTATTTATTTTTAATAATGATAAAAATTACGGATTTGTATGAACGTAAAAAATATTTGTAATGTTTTAGAAAAAAAAAAAAAAAAGTAAATAGGGTCTCCTTTTTTCAAGGCAATTTTCAAATTAGTAGTGAGAGCGTCAAGAGAACAGCAAATATAAGTATATATATGTATGTAGGTACGAGCGTGGCGGGATACGCAAAAAATGCTTCTGTACCTTTCTTTCAACAGGGCTAGCATCATCCTGAAGTGTCTAGTTCTCGTTTTACTCAAGGAAAGGGTGTTGTGAAGTTGTTGCAGCGAGCAAATTAGCATCGCCTCCAAGCAGGTATTGTGTACATATGTAATAATGTGTATGCACTGTGGAGGGCGTTTTTTTTTTTTTCACGATGGCACGCTTTTCTGAAAGGGCTATTTTCCTCTCGTTAGTAGTTACGCGCACCGGAGAGAGCAAATGTCATAGCCAAAAAATATGCTGCACGATTATGCCATACAAATAAGGCGTAGTAATGTGCCTGCGCGAAATACGAAAAAAACATTTCCCTACCCAGATAAAGTAAATAGTGCACTGCATGGGCTGGCCTTACTTCCGCCGATTAGCGCCATGCATTCAGTTAAGAAGTTAAAGTTTCATAATAAATTGAAACGCAAATGGGGAGGGATTACAAAATTATTATGCAGAAAAAATGCTAAGTGTTTTTCAAAAAAAATCAAGGGAGGAAAATGAAAAGCGGCCTTTATATAAAAATATGCCACGGTAATATAAGTTGTAGCCCATAGGGAGGAAAGGCCCCTCCCCACAAAAAAACAAAAATTTGGAAAGTAAACACGCGGGATGAGTATGCAAATGTGAATACACCCCTCATTTAACAAACGAATTGGAAGCGAAGAAGAAGTTATCGGTCTCTCATATTGTTCATAAAAAAAGTTCTTAAGAATTGGTGGGGAGGAAGAAACTCCAAAGTGGGAAGAAAAGTTGAATACGGGGTGAGCATACCACCAAATTGGCAGTGGTTCAGGGTTTAGGGTTCACAAAATATTTTTTTCTATTCGTAACCTTATCAATGACCGAAAAAAGTTGAACGTTTTTTTTAATATAAAGTAAATTAATTACTTTTATTGCTCATTTATAATATAATTGAAATTTCTTTTTGTCTGTAATATTTTACCACCAATAATGATACTTATAATTTTATGGAACATATTATAATGACATATAAGACAAG
>NW_004193587.1:0-1872 GCF_000321355.1 Plasmodium cynomolgi strain B
AGCCAAATGTTTAACACAACTACATATATGCATGTTTTTTCACATTTATTACTTTATTTTTTACGAGTATTTTTCTTGCGAAAATTATATGACCCTTCGCAATATACACATTTTGAAGTTTAAAAGTTCAAATCCCTCATATGTGTAAATTGTTCATGCCATTTGGCAACTTCTTTATTATAACAATGGCAATTGTGTGTACAGGGTTATTTTTCTTTTTCTAATATGCCATTTTTACAAATAATTTAAGAATGCCCTGAATTCATTTGGGGAACATCCTGAACAGCTAACAATATTCAGAAGAAAATTCAAAGCTTATGATTTAGAACAGCGTACACATCCCATTTTTTCATTTTTCCTGCTTACTTTTGCGAAAATAATTTATTTTCCTATTCCCATTTTTATCAGCTCAATATGATACACGCACATTTTCGGGGTATTACTCCACCTGTTATCATGCGTACACAGGGGGGTACATAAGCACATACCCTCACGCGTACACACATAAGTGTATATACGTGTAATTACGCACGTCGAAACGCCGCTTGTATGGGAAAACACAAATAATCACCGTGAGGAGGTAAGAAAAGCATGCATGCCATGATGCCCCATATGTTATGAGAAAAACTTCGCATAGGACGCATGAACGGTCATTTTTTCCTCATTTTCCTGTTTATCTTCCATTTTTGAATACGTTAAGTAAAAAAAAGGTACATTTCCAATTGTACATTAACACATGTACAACTCTTCAGCAATATTATGTTTACCAATGTTTACAATGAGCAAAGAAAATTTTTAAAAATATAATTTTTGTGAACATAGGGAAAGATTGCAAACGCATGCACACACAAAACATCTAAAAATTGTGTGAAGCACATTTCAACGTCGTACAGCAGGAGCATGGTAATTTATAGACACCCCTTCCTTAATCCACATCCATAATATGGCGCCCATTTTGAAAAACATTTAAAGAAAAATACTTATTTTAAAATATATGCAATTTTGTGATGGTTTATTTCGTTAAGTATGTTTTTAATAAGAAAAAAATATATGTTAGGGGAATTGCACATGCGTAGTGTAATTTTTAACGGAGCCTTATAAAAGTTACAGAGCTATGTGAACTCTTAAAATGAAATATTTTTTGTTAGCGTAACTTTGCATTAGACCAAATGTGCATTGATTCACTTGCGCTGCGATTATGCGAACACATTGTGAACTGGAAAATAAGGCGAATGGCTAAACTGTTCATAACATACGTTTGTACACGTGTGTGCAAGTAAATAATACACGTTGAAAACCTATGTGAGCCTTTGGTCGTTCTTCTTCCCATTCCATATAAGAAAACGATAATATATTCCCTTAAAAAATGACAAACTATGGAACGCTTAACGCATTTACACGTGAACAATCGTGTAAATTGTGTGATATTTTAAAAAGGGAATACTCAAGCTATACGCATCCATACATCATCATAAAAAATAGTATGTAAAATTTGCAAATATTCACCTTAAGAAAGGTTTTATTGCACCTTCCCCACACCAATTTTTGCTGATGTAACCTCTTTAAATTATCCCCGCAATTATAGTAAGAGGGACGCACATAAAAAAGGAATAATGCCAGCCTTTGAAAGCAAACAAAATGATGCTTTAAAATTGCGTACTTTTAGAATTGTACACTTCTCAAAGAACACAATTTTTAATCGCATTTTGGAATAACCCGTCCTCCTTATTCATGCGCGTGACTCACCCGTTAAAACAATCCCCTTTGTGGATACCCCCCTACAGCCATATCACAGGCATAAATTGCTATTTTCCGATTCCCATTTTGAGCACAGCGAAGAAACCCTCACCTACTTATGGAACGAAAAAAAAA
>NW_004192969.1:0-1871 GCF_000321355.1 Plasmodium cynomolgi strain B
AATATATTTTTATATGACTGTTTTTTCCCATTGTTTTTAGAATAATTTCTCTTATTTTTTCAATACATATAAGCTTATATTTGAAAGGCCTCATGATAAAAATCAAAATAACTATGAGGCTGATTGTAACGAATTGGTTGATAATATTCTGAAATTGATTATTCATTTAAGTCGAATTGCAACAAATGTATGAACTATTTAAAATTTTAAATGATGATATATCACTAGTTAAAAACAAGGAATAATGTATTTATACTTATGGGTACATTACCATGAATTAAAAATAATAAAAATGAGATAAGAAAATTAGACACTATCATGAATATTTTGATAGATTCATTTATCAAGCATCATAATTCTTCAAATATTAAAACGATTTACAATAATGACATTAAAAATATACTAAATGATGAACTAAATATTTTATTCTATATATATATGAAAAATTCGATAATTTTCAAAATAATAAAATTTGTACTGATACAAAATGCACATGCGCTCAAGAATGTGTTGTTACATATATGAAATCTCTAGAAAAGTGTAATAATGTTGGTAATAAATATTTTTGTAGAGAATTAGAGAATTTTAGAAAAAAATATAATGAAAATAATCCTTCTTCTACTGAATGTCAAGGAGTACAGTCATTCTTACCATCATATAAAAATCATAAAACATCTATTATTATTATAATTCCTTTAATTTCAATATTAGTATTATCAAGTTTACTTTTCATTGTATATAAGGTTATAACATTATTTATATACTTGTTTACTGTACAATAATTTTTAATATATATTTTAAATAAAATAATACTGAGTAATTTTTATTTTTTGCAAATTACAATTTGTTTGTTCCCTTAATAGTTTAGACCATTCGGATCATGTTTTCCCTTTCGAAGAAAAAGACACCAAAGGAAATATAGTAATTTCACAAATGAAGAAGCCCATTTATTATATACAAAAGTGAGAAGCAGAACACCAGAAGCGCATCTTTGCAGTATAGCATATAATTCTATATAGTTAGATTATGAGCATATTATTAAGTTATACAATTAGTTTTACAAATAATATGTGATGTCGAATTTGATATATATTATGCTTATTATTTTATATGCATAAAAATGTAATTTAAAAAGTCATAAAATAAAATTTTGGTATTACAATTATAATATTTCTACTCTATTTAGCGCATTATATAAATAAAGAGAAACATGAAAAATTAATGCATTAATAACATTCAAATGGCTGATAAAAAGCATTGAACTTTCGGAATATATAACATAGTATAGAGATATTAAAAAATTGAAATAATTATGCAAAACCCAAAACATAATAGTCATATTAATTTGCAACGTAACGTTATGGCACTTTCCTTTTATTGTGTGAAATATATAATGAAGAAGAAAAATTAATTTAGATAGGGTTTAGGGTTCATGGTTTATCCCAATTGGATTTTTATTACGAAAATAATGTTTTTAATAAAATTAATAATATATTTGAAATTTCAGAAAATTTGCGGAATAAAATATGTTTTATAATAAACAAATATTCAATATGTAAGTAATTCGTCTTATAATTTTGGCTTTTATTCCTTTTCATGGATTAATATTACCATTCTTTTTTAGTGAATATAATCCATTTATAAAAAATTTGTGCTTCAGTACTTGTCGTGATAAACATACACCTGGTGATCCTATAAAGCTTACAGAATATGAATCTGTACCATATTATACAAATAATGGTAGATATTTAACTTCCCTTAGTATGGATACACTTGAGAACATCGAAATAGTGAATTTTGTTTTTTAGTGTTATCAATAATTATTGTTATATACGTTCTTCTTTATATATTTTTAAAATTTATAAAATAGG
>NW_004192970.1:0-1867 GCF_000321355.1 Plasmodium cynomolgi strain B
AAAAATTGGATAGTGCAAAAGTTTTGAATAATGGAATTACTGCAATAATTTAGAAAAAAGCAATGAATGGGATAGATCTTTTTGCAATAAAGTATCAAAACTTTTAAAAGATTTATCCGCTGAACGGAAAATAAACGTAAAGGTGATTGTCACTACTTTAGACACTGGTTCCATGATCAGGTAAGCAAAAGATATTATGAGGGGAAGAACATAAATAACAGACATGTTTATGGTAAACTTTTTGATTTAGTATCTGATGTTGTTTCTAAGGATTAAAAATTGAAGCCATGTCGTTGTTATTATTCTGACACAAATGAAGGGTGGAAAGAGGAAAAAGACTTGCACGATTATTTTAAAAATTTCGAGTTTTTAAAAAGTAATGCTTGTAATAAAAACAATTGTGAAGAGTATTTGAAATACGTTACCTATGTTAATAGGATTTATCGAACGTACTATGATAAAGTCATTGGATGTTGTGATTTTGAACCTATGCCGTCCTATTGCGAATCTTATTTTACTTGCGACGAAAAATATGATCCGAGTGCGCTTATACCTATTTTAAAGTATGCACATGAGAAATCAAGTAGGGGCGAAGATAACATAGTTAAAGATGTTGTAATGGAAAAACGTGAGGTAGTTGTGGGTTCTCACCTTCAAGATGGTGCGTCACCTGAGACTGAAGAAGCAGCATCATATGGTTCGTTCATCCCACTGAATATACTGATTGGAGTTACTGACGATAATTCTGGTGATGTAGAAACGATATACGATGTAATAAACTTATATTATTTTCAGAGGTTTATCATATTTGCCGGAATAGTGGGAATGTTTATATTCTTATACTTTTACTATAAAGTAAATTCAAATTAGTTCTTGACATATAAATATGTTGTGTTCGCATTTGTGATGTATTTATTTTAGATGTGTAGTTACTAAGTAAATCCCGCTATACATACATATATATTTTTTTTTTATTAGTTCACTTTCTTAAGATCGATATTACGTAAAAGGAGAAAAACGGAAAAAAAAAATTCAGAATATTGATTATAACCTCGAACATAAATTATATGTCGATGATTCGGAATTGTTATTTATAAATGCGCCAATGAGACCATTATATTTTTCTTTTCATCGTACGTAAAAATGTATTCTTTCATCAAGTACATAATGCAAAGTAAGAAGAATATTGTAAGAAGAAGCATAGTTGCAAAAAAATTTTGTGTGTAATTATTATAGTAAGAATAAAGAAAAATTGCACACCATAAGCGGATCTATTCACAAAAGGTTTTTATAGTTTACGAAAAAATATATAACATAAAAATAAATCTATATTTACATTAAAGTAATTGATCCTTAAAATTATTTAATGTAAAGGAATATTCCCAAGAAGGTCATTCACATTAGCACACTTGAATAAAATATGCTATTCTTAGAGGAGCATACTTTTTTAAAAAATGTTTTAGAATATACCTTTAAAAATGGACTATAATTAATATGCACTAGATTAAATACCTTTACATGCCAACAAATGTGTTGAATACGTCTCCATATTTGATGGACAAATAATGGAAACTGGTAAAGGAGACCACCAACGTGAATTTAAATGCGTCAGTAATTTTAGTGGCACAGTTGATATATAAAAGATGTAGTTTTATAAATTTATTTACAACTTATTTTGTATTTTAAATATATTATTTTTTTCTACAAGAATAATGTCGAATTTTTTATTTGATTAATAAAATATTTTCTGCATGCAATATTTATGTAATTATTGTGCATCCTGTTATAAATTAAGAATAATAAGAGAAGATATAAGTTACACACCTTTGTTGAGAGATTCTTTTCTTTTCTCTTTTATATTGTGACG
>NW_004193588.1:0-1868 GCF_000321355.1 Plasmodium cynomolgi strain B
GCTTTTGTTTGTAGGAGCTAGGTTACTTGGCCATTTGTTTATATATTCTTATATATGCTAAAATATTGAATATATATAAGGATTATGAGTTCCTGAATGATATACATTTTTATAATTATAATATATATTTATATTATGTTGCTTATACAATGTGATATATACCTAGTATCATATTAATACTTACAAATTCAATTAAGTATAATTATCAATATTAGTGCTTTTCTCCAATAAAACTAAATAATTTTATAGCAATATTTTTTTTTTTTACAAAGATTATAATTTATTTCAATTTGTTTAGGATATATGGTTGTTATTAAATGCACTATTTCTTTATATTATGTAATTATCTTTGCTTTATGACATATTGTGCTTATATGGTTATAATTACATCAATTTTAATTTTATATCATGAATAGACATATTGTTATCATAATAATATATAGGCTTGTTTACAAATTGCCATAAATTATGGAAACGCTTCATTAAATATTATTTAGAAATAATTATTTAATGATATTTATCCAATATTTTTATTTCCAATTTTTGATTTATTTGTATTATTGGTGCAAAAAAATATAATAACACCCATAAAATTCTATCTTAAGCGGAAATCATAGGGTGGGTAAAAAATTATATATTTTTCACATATTAAATATAAAATTTTTTTTCTATTACATTACAATATTTTAATGAAATATATAATGCATTATTTACATATTTAATTTAAATATATAGGCTTTATATAAGCGTATAACTTGTCTTATATGTCATTAGAATATGTTCTGTAATAAAATTATAAGTATGATTTTTGGTGGTAATATATTACAGACAAAAGGAAATTTCAGTTATATTATTTTAGCAACAGAAGAAATTAAATTACTTTATATTAAATAAAGGTTCAATTTTTTTGGACGTTTATAATGTTTCGCTTAGCAAAAAATATTTAGTGCACCCTAAACCCTGAACCCTGAGCAATTTACTTACCCATTCCGCGTGTTTACTTGCCATATTTTTTTTTCGGGGGGTCCTCTCTCTCACGGGCTTCAACTTATATTACCGTGGCGTATTTTTATACGAACGACGCTTTTCATTTCCCTCCCTTGATTTTTTTTAAAAAACACTTAGCATTTTTTCTGCAGAGTAATTTTGTAATTTCACCCATCTGTGTTTCTTTTTATTTTGAAACTTTAACTTCTTAACTGTATGCATTGCGCTTATAGGCGGAAAGGAAGCATGTATTCGTTTGCATTGTAAATGCACGCAGCTTCTCTAATGGAACATCCAGTTGGCGGAAAATATAAAAAACGCACCGTTCCTAGTAGGCCGGTTTCAAAAGAAGGAGATTAAGGGGATTATTATATATATATATACGCCCTTAGAGGCGTAAGGAAGGTCAACCCAGGCAGTGCACTATTTATTTAACTGCACAGGGAAATGTTTTTTTCGTATTTCGCGAAGGCATATTATTACGTCTTATTTGTATTGCATAATTATGCAGCATAATTTTTTGCTCATGACATACGCTCTTTCCGCTGCAAACAACAGCTAACGAGATGAAAATAGCCCTTTCAGCAAAGGGTGCCATTCTGAAAGAAAAAAAAAAAAAGAAATCCCTCCAGAGTGCACAGATATTATTACATATGTATATAATAACTGCTTATGGGTGAATCTGATTTTTTCGCTGCAACAACATCACATCACCTCCCCTGGAGGGAAACTAGAATTCGATGTGCCAAGAAGATGGTAGTCCCACTGGAAAAAAAGTCCAGAAGCATTTTCTTTGTAACCAGCAACTATCGTACATACATACATATATATACATAAATTCTGCTGCGCGCATGACACTCTCTTTAGTAATTTGAAAAATG
>NW_004192971.1:0-1865 GCF_000321355.1 Plasmodium cynomolgi strain B
AATTTTTTTTATTTCTTCTCAATCACTAATGGAAAATATAAATACATCATTTTATTGTTATAAATTGGTTTCAAAGAAATAACAATATTTCTGTCATAATTGAAACTTTTTTACGAAAATTATTGTAATTTTCTTTAAAGGATATTTACGAATTCGTAGTAAACCTAAAATAAATACTTCAAAATATATGTTTTAAATAACTCCTTCTACTCATCGTTACCATAATTATATAATACATAAGTTCATTAAACGTTTTAGTACTTACAACATTAATATTTTTATTTCGTTTGTGCCTTTAAACTGCCGCATTTTTTTTCTACCTTTATGATATTAAATAGTGGTATTTTCCTTTATTATAAATAATACAATAACAATTTTTTCCAAAATAACCTTAAAATTGAGTGCCAAAAAGTGAACGCTTTTTTATGTGCTGCGAATAATGAAAAGGTTCGCGTAAATATTTATCGATGGAAGGTTATATATAGTACGTATTTTATATTAATATGTATAGTTTAAAAATATATTACGTTTTATTGTATTCAAATTATGTACAAAAAAATGAAACATTTCCTGTGAAAACATTGTATATATGAATATAAGTCTTTAATTGTACATTACTAATTATATAAGAACTTTGACTTGGAACAAAAGAAAAATTCTATTATAAGAACCATACCTTTGGTACTATTATGTTAAACTTTTCATAATTCTTATCAGGCAGAAGCTGCAAAAGCTGTCGCACCGGAGAAAATTCATGAAGAAGATTTCTTTTCATAACTTGCTGAATCTTCTGATTTTGATCAACTTTGTAATGAAATCGATAAAAATCTAAGTTACAAACGTAGAGAAGTCAAAGACCTTTGCATTAAACTAGTACGCATTTTAGGTAAGTTAAGTCAGGTGGGTGATTCCAAATGTAATAATTACTGCAATTACATAAGTTATTGGTTATATGTACAAATAAGTGAAATTCATACTAACAAATCTGCAAATATTTCTGATGTACATATGAAGATTTGTGTTCCCATTATTTTGATGAGATACATTAGTTTTTCTTTTCAGATTTTATATTTCTCGATGTAATCATTACTTCATTTTTTGTCTCCTATTTTATTGAGCATTTATGCATGAAAACAATGTAGTAAACTAACAGTAAGGGAAAAAATTATATATTAATAAAGCAGTAATTGTAATACAATAATTTTTATTTGCAGATGTATAATTAAAATTTTATCATGATAATTATATTTTAAAAAGTAAAATTTCTAACATTATAGAAAACAAAAGGAAACAAATGTATAATATAATAATAGACGGAATTGTAATAAGAACAATGATGCTGTCTACTTTGGCGAATGGTTAGTATATGTCTACATTTTTATATTTATTTTCATTTTGCATATGGTCATTATATGTATATATAAAATCTTCTAATGCGTCATAGCATTCCCGGTGAGTTTCATATTCTTATTTCCTTAGGTAGGTTTAATAAGAATTTGAACATTTCCGAGCACATTTACATTCCTTATTTTTTTTTTTTTTTCAGTTGATGCTTTATATACATTAAAATCCTTGTACTGTGTAATTAGTTCATCAAGCCTTATATATGTTTCATATTTAACGTCCTCCTTATGCTCGTTACATATTAACAAATCGAAACATTTCTCATCATACAATTTTTGAAGTTCACTGTACAGTGATAAGGTAGTGCAACCAGAAGGTAAATTATTAATTACATGATTATATAAGAGGTAGTTTAATTATTTACAACATTTTTGTATATAAAGAGACTTAGAATTTACCTTTACATAATATAAATAGTTCTTAACCCTTGAACACACATACTTAAAACCTTATTGCCGACC
>NW_004193589.1:0-1865 GCF_000321355.1 Plasmodium cynomolgi strain B
TTTATATATAAGTTTTACGCGGCTGTTATAAAAAGTTAAAATTAAAAAGAGGAGACTACATCATTTTTATATTTCATATATCATGAGAACACTATTGCGGAGAAAGCAATAAAATTAGTGAAATGTAAATGCATGCTGAGTTGCAAAAAAAATGTTTCATCCATTTAATTTTTTAAAATTTTTTACAAAACGAAAATTAATACAAAAATAAAAAAGAAAAAGAGCTTTGCAATGTGTCATATTTTGTTTACTTCCATTTATCTGACGGTTACGCTAAGTGTAGTCATTACTCAAATTGGCCAAAGGAGAAAAATCACATGAAAGAATACATGCACAAATTTTTTTTAGAAAATGTTCGTTAATGTGTTAATCACCTAATATTATGTATATGTATCCGATGAAAACGTCATTTTTTAGTTTTCTTCACTAATTCATTACGTAATTAAATACATTTCCATGCGAATTTTAAAGGGGTAAGGCGAAGTGATGAATTTTATTATGGAGTTTTCTTTCCGCATAAGCCGGGTTGAGATTATTTTTATTAATTTGTAGATAATACACTTTGACCCGTGTCTCATTCGAATGTTCAACGCGCATTTCAATTCCTTTTTCTCTGGAACACAATTATTTGAGTGGTACCTGGGTTTTTATTTCGCCAATTGTTTTTATTTACCGTGTAAGCTAAAATGTAGTAATGAATGTATATTAATGAAGGGTTTAATTTTTACACAATGAATGTAAATGGAAGTTATCTACCACACGTTTCGACATCATTAAGCGTTATAATAAGCTAGGGATAAAGTAAAATAAATTATAATTATAAATATTTCCATTTCATAATGTAGGAAGATAAACATTATTTTTTGTAATGTAATTTATGTCTATCTTCTTATTTTTACACATAACATGCAACATTTTTTTTTTTGTTTGTCCCTTTTTACTTACATTGAGATGTCCTTACAACATATTTTGTAAAAATGTATTGCACTAGCAAATATACAAATATGACATTAAAAAAGGAAACATGTAAATATATATATACTCTTTGGCCGTTACTAGCTTTATTTAGTTTATGAGCATTCATATATACAATTGCAAAGCAACCTTCGCCAATTATTTATGGAGAACTTGAAGGTTGCTATTTACATTACTTAATTTTATCACAAAATGGAATAAGTAAACATGGGGGTAGACAGTTCAGCGATGCAATTATGTTTAGATTCACATACGAACAGCGTAGGTTGACTATAAATAAATACACAAATGCGCGGTTCACGTGTTAAATATCATACTTTTTACATAACACTAAGGAAGAGCTATTTTTTTCCTCATAAATGGATAAATTGATGTGGTAGCACAATGTGGACAAAATCAATTTTGAGAATGGTTTAGGGGATAGGTTTAGGGTTTGTCCAAATAGGATTGTTATTAGGAAAATAATATGTTTAATAAAATTAATAATATATTTCAAGTATCAGAAAAATTAAGGAGTAACAATAAGTTTTATAATAAAAAATATTCAGTAATTATGGAATTCGTCTTATAATTTTTGCTTTTATTTCTTTTTTTGGATTAATATTACCATTCTTTTTTAGTGAATATAATCCATTAATAAAAAACTGGTGCTTCAGTACTTGTCGTGATAAGCATACCACCGGAGATACTATAAAACTTACAGAATCTGAAGCTGTACCACATCATAAAAATGATGGTAGATATTTAAATTCCCTTAGCAAGGATATACTTGAAACCATCGAAATAGTGATTTTTGTTTTTTTAGTGTTATCAATAATTATTTTTATATTCATTCTTCTTTATATATTTTTTAAAATTTATAAAATACACAAGATTAAAAAATGGGAAAG
>NW_004193590.1:0-1862 GCF_000321355.1 Plasmodium cynomolgi strain B
TTTTTATATAAGTTCGGAAAAGTGGTTGTCCAGCAAGTCTCAGAGTATTGTATATACAAATTATTGCGTTTTAAATTTTAATGAATATGAAGAAAAGGATGTCTTAGAAGATTTATGTGCCAAGTTTAAATATTTTTATGATCTAGTTTTTGTTAATTTTGGTGGAGATATTTCTAGGAATAATGAAAATATAGAATACTTGAATTATTGGTTAAACAGAGAATTAAAAATAAAAATATATCTGCTCCGAATTTTTATGAAAAATTAATTTCTGATCATAAAAAATTTGATACTGAAAAAAGGTTGAAAGGTAAAATACATAAAATTAACGATGAAGATCTAGAAAAAATGAACAAATTGTATGATTTAAATACTATTTATAATAAAATAATAACTAATTATGATGAAAAAAATTGCAAATCATATTCCGATGAATGCGTTGAAAAATTTAAAGATGCTATAAATAGTTGTTCTGACGATAAAAACGACAAATACTGCAAAGCATTAAAATTGTTTAAAGAGAAATATGAACAAATTAATAGGGAAGATATGTTTGTGGTGTGCAACAAAAAAAATCTATTACCATTGCCATCATTAGGAGAAGAAAGAGAGCGTAATGCAACGGTAACAGTGACTGGAGAAGAAAAATCAGGAGTAGAAACATACTCAGAAAAAAAACCATCACAATTTAGGATCTGATGATTTAGAAGGAAAACATGTATTCAAAAATTCAATGAAAACATCCCTTTCACCTACAAAGGAAAACAATTATGATAACAATATTAGTATATTTACAATTTTCGGTATAATACTGAGTATATCAGTATTTTCCATAATTGCGTATAAGGTTAAATATGTCACATATAAGAACAATAATATTTAAAAAATATCATAGAGACAGATGTAATTATAAAAAATTCATATATTATTTTTTATAATATGTTGTGCTCCCTTTAGTTTTCTCCATTTGGATCATGGATAAATACAAATATACTAGGAAGAAATAAATTATTGGAAAATATGAAAAAGAACAATTACGAATTACTATTAAATGGAATTGGGAATCGTGAGGCAAGTTTGAACGATACGATGTATCACATAATATATAATTCTTCATCAAATTAGCAATTTATACTTGCCTAGAAATAGACATATTAATTCAAAAGGATAATAAAATTATCATATATCATTCAAACTGTAATACAATAAATGATAAAAGAAAACTTCTTACTTCTCGTATTATTTATATTGAAACATAGCAGAAGTAATTATTCAAAAAATCTTACAAAATAAAGAAAAAATTGCAACATGCACAAATGTTTAAAACACAAATTATATGAGTTGGTGATAAAGCCATTACTAAATATGGAGAAAAATAAAAATAAAATCAAAGGTAATTAATTTTACATTATTAATAATAAATATATACTAATAATTTTTAATATGATAAGATGTGTTATCCAAATCATTATTTATATTCAATAAAAAATACATGTAGTGGTACACCAATAAAATTAACATCTATCTTATATAATTATATTGTAATGTAGCTGAGGGCATATTCTATAATATATATTCATTATTTCCATATATATGAAAAATTGGCATAAAACTCAACAGGGTTCAGATATAGGTTTAGGGTTCAGGGTTTAAGGTAAATATTTAAATATGTGATAAGTTAGGATTATTTAAATATTAATAAAATTTTGTTCATGAATTATATTGTGAAACAGTTCAAATTATTGAAAATATTAAATTTAATTGTTAAATAAATACTACACTGGAATATTTCCATGATGTTGCTAAAATCGCAAAAGTAAGGAATTTAAGGATGTATATGTCTTCTTCTTCATTCTATTTGT
>NW_004192972.1:0-1862 GCF_000321355.1 Plasmodium cynomolgi strain B
AGAGCTCATTTTTAGAATCATCTCATTTTAATACATTAATTCATAGATTGAACGATAAGAAATACGAAAATTGCATTAATCTCACAGTGGATCATTTCATAACAGGAGACATAAAAACAAAGAAACATTAAAAATATTGGTTGCCATCTTTATTTTGGTTATGACTATTTAGCTTTATTAGATGACAATGCATCAAATTATTTTTGTGAGTATTTAAATCTCTGGCTAGATGAACAAAAGAGAAAACATGTCAAAGGTGATTCTGGAATTACTGAGGATGAATGAAATAATATTGAAAAATTATGGACAGGTTTTAATGACACACAGAATTTCAATCGCACATGTGAAAGAAACCACGAAAAAAAGGATATATCTGAATATCAGAAACGGATAAATTTGATAACTTACTGTATAAATAGAGATT
This sequence comes from Plasmodium cynomolgi strain B, assembly GCF_000321355.1. NCBI lineage: Eukaryota > Apicomplexa > Aconoidasida > Haemosporida > Plasmodiidae > Plasmodium > Plasmodium cynomolgi. The sequence goes on from NW_004192972.1 coordinate 425, forward strand.
ATATTAAAAGAAAATGTGAAGTATTTATGAACGGTAATATTCCTACACCACTTGTATGCTATGTTTTCGATGAGTTTATAAAAAAGCATTATACAAGATTTTATGACGAAAAAAAATGTTTTGATGTTCCGCTTGATCATAAAGATTATAGTTATCACATTTCTGATGATTGTACACTGTATAATATGGACAAAACATTTCCAAAAATTAATGTACAAGACAAAAAAATTGTATATGCTGATGTGTCAAGAAAACGTATAGAACAGTGCAAACATGCAGAAAAAGTAGCTGATGGCTACACTAGATCAGAAAATAGACCCCTTGAATCTAAAGATTTAGGTTTTTCATCATTAGTAGTTGTAAATTCACCTGATAATAAACCTTTGAAACAGGTCTATTATTCTGGGTTATCAGTATTAGGAGTTGTTTTCACTTCAATGGTTTTATATAAAGTAAAAAATTGTAAATATTAAATATATTATTATATACTTCTTACATACATAACATTAGTTTTCTAGATAAAACTACTTTATAAACATTGTCTTTCTATAATAGTACACACCCCTTGGACCTTTCATCCGTTCTTTATTAAGTAAAAGGAAAAATAATGCAAAATACTAATAAACATTTAGCTCCACAGTGGCTGGAAAGAACATCAGAACACATGGATCCTAATTCAGAAAATTCCCATTACAATTTTCCTTATCATTCTATTCAAAAATTATTTTTCTCATAATCGTTAAAAAGTTAGCCCCTTAAACGACAGTAATTGTCATATGTGTGATGCATATATCTATTCCAGTAACTGTTTGGATAACATAAGTAAACAATACAATCACCATACTTGAACAATATAAAATTAAAAATAATAACAATGATGAAAAGGGTAAATAACATAAAAGAGTAAATATTTATAATTATACGGTTTACAATTTTGTGAATTTCATTATGATTAAAATGCAGAAAAATAATAGGAAAGAACTACAACATAATGAGAAATACATCGGCAGAATTTTTATTTATAACCAGTGTATGTCAAATTAAATGTTATATTATTAATTATTATAATAAACGTGAAAGACAAGGGAAACATAAAAAACACGATAATCATATTAGTAAGGTTAATATAGTATATAAAAATAATTGCTATCGTACTTTTCCAAAATGCATAATTATTTCAGTAAGAAATCAAAATTAAAAACTATTTATATGTACACACAACAGAAGTAATTCTTTAATTTCTTGGTCAAAAGAATTCCGCTTGCCCATTCAAATTTATGCATAAACCTAAATAATTATACAGATTTACGCTTCATGCCTACTCCTTATAGCAGAATAACATATGGTATAATGAATCTATATTTACTGATTAAGCCATGTTATGTAAATTACTATATAGATTATACATATAAATATATTAGTAAAATAATGTTAATGC
>NW_004192973.1:0-1863 GCF_000321355.1 Plasmodium cynomolgi strain B
ATGTAGGTAGGAGTGTACCGGGTTACGTAGAATATGCTTCTGGACCTTTTTCCAGAAGGGTTAGCATTTTCCTGGTGCACCGTGTTTTCGTTTCACTCGAGAGAAGGTTATTGTGATGTTGTTGCAGCGAACATTCAGCATCACCCCCTGGTATTATATACATATATAATAATGTATATGCACTGTGGAGGGCGTTTTTTTTCGTAAATAAAATATCATTTTGAATGAATAATAGACGTTTTAGACAAAATAGAACATACTAATTTTATAAAATACAGAAACCTTTCAAGTAAAATGAAACAATAAAGTTTTGAATATTATCAAAAGAAAATTTTCATATAACTAATATTTTTATTGCTTTGTATACATTTTTGAAATCTTGAGCATGTACAACATGAACGAAAACAAGAAAGGAATATTTTTCCTTAAATTCCTTACGTTTGCTATTTTAGCAACCTCATGGAAATATTCCAGAGAAGTATTCATTTAACAATTAAATTTAATATTTTCTACATTAATATTTTCTACAATTTGAACTGCTTCACAGGTTTATTTCATGATTAAAATTTCATTAATATTTAAATAATCCTATCGTTTCACATATTTATATAATACCCTAAAGCTGAACCCTAAACCCTGATCTCTAAACCTAAACCCTAAACACATTTGAATGTAAATAAATATAGGGAGTTAAGGAAAATTTACTCATTTAATACAGAATTATACTTTATTCGATATATCGTATCGCCTGGATTTATATCCCGAGCGTGTGCACTCTTTAATAGAAATTCCTTTTCATTTTTTTTAATATTGTCTAATAATTTATCTCTCCCTAGTATTCTTGTATTTATCCATGAACCTAAAGCAGTAAACTAATTTTAAGGAGGCAGGATTATATATTAAAATATATAATATTATTATTGTCATTTAATATGATAACATCGCATAATCATAGGTATGCAATATTTTGCATATTTTTAAATAAAATATTGTATTAACCTTATATAATAACGCTAAGATGGAAGTTGCTCCAGCAATTGTGCCAAGAGCTGTAGGCAATGTTTTTACATCAGATACATGTTGTGATGCGGCAGCATCTGAACTGGCATCAGTATGAGATATTAATTCTGATATTTCTTCCGCTTGACAATTTATTAATTCTAATTTACTTTCTCCAATATCTATGTTTGGTATTTTTTTCGCTAATGTTGGTTCGCTAGTAAGATCTGAGTATTTATTTTTAAATTCACGTAATTCTGAACATAATTCTTCATTTAAATTATCAAATAAAACAGAAGAACAGGAGCTGTCATACATGTAGTTATATGTATTAACACACTCTTTAAAATAATTTTGACAAAGACAATAATTGTGATTTTTCTCTTTATTCAAAATGTTTTTGATATTTTCGTAATTATACTTAAAATAGCTTAATTTTGCTAAATCATTTGATATTAAAATAGCTGTTTTTCTATAATATGATTCATATGGACATATATTTATTTTTATAGGTATCCCTACATCCTGGAAAATATAAAAAAAATTCCTAATATCAATGTTAAAATTCATATACTTCTTTGTATTAAGGTACAGCCAATGATATAAATATGTGCAGTATTCGTGCTCCTGTGATACTTTAGATCTATTACTTTGGAATTTCTGTAAATTTCTTATAAGTTTTTTGAATATATCTTTGTAGTTTTGCTCTCTTTCTTGAATATTTATTAATTTAGTCACGTCAAATGAAGAAGGATTGTCATATTCTTCTAATTGTTCATCAAATTCTCTATAAGCTGATATAAAATTATTTAGAAATGGATACTAAAAATAAAAAAAGTAAAAAATGCATATAACTAAAGGTTT
>NW_004192974.1:0-1860 GCF_000321355.1 Plasmodium cynomolgi strain B
CTGAAAAACCATTTTGTATATTTGTTATGAATCCTACAGAATCATTTCCTGATCCGTTTCCTAATCCTTTTCTTACTACTATGGAATCTTCACCTCGTTGAAATCTTTCGTTTGCCTCAATATATCCTCTTGATCCATAAGGTCCTTGTGAATCATAAGGTTGTCTTCTAATGTTTTCAATTTCTTGTGAGTATTCTCGGTTTTTATTTGGTTGTCCTTTTTCAACGGGGTCTCCTGATACAGAATTTCCTGCAACTTCAGATTTTGGGAAATTTTCCGGATATGCTCTTGCTTGTTTTCCTACATATGTTGTTGATGTACTTGATACTTCCTGAGTTATTGGATTAACTTCACTAACTAACGTGTTTTCTTGTGATAGTTCACTTTCTGGTAATGATAATGTGTTGGAGTGTTCTTGTATTTCTTCCACTTTGGGCTTAAATAAATAAGGATTACCTATATAAAAATGATATCCTCTACAATCTGTTGCCCGTGTCGATGTAATATTATTCATTAGTTCTTGAAAGTCTGTCAACACTTTATTAAATTCTGAGCTATCGGATGGATAACTTGTTAAAAAATAATTATATAAGTGAACTAATTTAAGCATGTAAACGCAATAATTATTATTTTGTAAAGCATATCTTGGCGATAAAGACATATAAATATCATACAATTCATATAAGGCTTTCATTTTTATAAATTCATAAACATTTAAGTGTTCTACTTGATTCATACATACAGAATTCGTAGTATCATTATTGTATGTGTCTACAAAATCTTTGAACATATTAAATGTGGTTTCATCACATATACCATGTTTTTTACGTATTTCATCACATAACAAGTAGCTAATATACTTACAAGTTCCTTTACCATTATATTTATTCGATAAAAAAAACATGATTGTTGCTTAAATATAATTTTAATTTATTAAAAATATCAGATAGATTTTTAAGATTATTTAGTTTAATAGCATCGTAACTTGCTTCAAAGTCCTTAATATCACTAGTAATACTTATACTATTATTTTCTATTTTTTCAACAAATTGTTTGTGTATATCTTGGTAACATACATAACTAGGATACTAAAGGAGAATAAGGATTAATAAAAGTTTATAAAATGATTAAAATAAAATCGCTTGATATAAAAATAATTGTTAAGTAAAGCTTATAAAACATTTAACTGTGCAGTTAAATATATATTGCCAATAATAAATGAAAGTCTACATTAAAAGGATTTGTACATGGCATGGTGTCAGAAGTAAAACATTTAAAAGAGAAATAAAAATATGTAAAATGCCAGTTTATTAATCATGCAAAATTTAGAATGATATAAATACCATATACAAAATAAAAGTTTTATAAATCATTTAATTATAATAACAGATTCCATATGTGTTTTTTATTTTAGTTAACATTCCTAAAAATTTATATATCATAATTAGTAATGAAAAAAAAAAAAAAAGAATACAATTAACTCATTTAATTTATTATTAAATAGATATTGATTCTATAAATTTACATTTATAAAATATAACGTATAATCCACTTTTTAATTAACGCCGTGAATTGAATAATTTTTTAAGGAAAATAGTTACGCTACGAAATTCTGAGTGTAATGAGTTATTAGCTTGATAACCTTTTAAAATATTCACTACTGTTTAATATTTATTAATATATGTTAAAAGAATCCTATAAATATTTTTCACTTATATCCTTTAATTTTAGTTATGTTAATTTAGATCATGTAATAATACATCGCACAATATATTAGTTCATTCTAATATAAATTGGGAGGGAAAATGATTTCCTATAAATTATAATATTTTTACATCAACAAAATAGGTGTTTATGTAT
>NW_004193591.1:0-1860 GCF_000321355.1 Plasmodium cynomolgi strain B
GTTATCATGGGTGGTACGGAACTATGATTTTTCTGGGAACCATTTTAGATTATATTTATGAATGAGAAAAAAAATTATTACCTCTTCTCTTGTTATTTGCGGAATTATGAAAATGAAACTATCAATTTTTAACTTTGCACAGTATCAGGTAGAGCTTTTTATTCTTAATTTTCAACGCGTAAATGCAAATAATTACGATGGTGCAAATGTGATAGGGTGAACCGTTCATCACAAATATGCGATTATTCTAATAAAAACAATGACAATGTTTTAATTTTTGAATTTTTGTAAATGATTCTAAAATGACCAATCGAATTGGAGTAGTAAACATAGTATTTATGAGTTCAGTTATTTGTATACATAGATGGAAAACATGAATGAGTTAGTTTACTTGGGTAGCGCGATAAAATATTTTTTTAAAAAAAGGAAAGGAATTTTTTTTCTAGCAACTATCAGTGAAAAAATAATAGGTAAGCTATAAAAATGGATGTAATGATAAGCGTAAAGAATTTATAGTTACTTAGCTATCGAACAGTTATGAAGAGACCTTTACTTTATGCTATTACTATCGTAAAATAACAACTTAAAAATTAGTATAAATGATATGCATCAATATTTTACGACTCAATTTGGTTAAAATAAGGATTCATAAAGGAAGTAAAAACGATAGCTATATAGCAAGTTATGTCTATAGTTTTTCCACCCGTGCGACTACGTTGGGCGAATCCATACATATATAAGTCAGGATGGGCTGTATGTCATGTGGTTCTTCAAAATAAGGGCTACTCCAACATTCGCCTTAACACGTCGTTTTTTTATATACTCAACGGTAGAACCTAATATTGTGTTAACACTTAATTATGCGGCAATATTGAATGGATAATAAATCGATGTAAGTTGTTTATAACTTTTTATGTGGTCTTTATGCGATTTAAAATTTATGTTAATGGGGAATTTATATATGAACAGCAAAAAGAAATTACAATATAGGAGAGAATATGTAATTTTACTGTATGCCCCTATAAAAAGGGGATTTTTTTAAGGTACAAATAAAAAGTAATAACAATTAAAAAAATGATAAATGAAAATTTTACATACCATGAACAGCAACAGTTGTGTAATAACTTATCAGGAAATTGCTTACAATTTTTTTCATATATAAAGTGTGATGTGTAAGTCATCTGGACAGTTTAGATACAAAGAAATCCCGTGATAAATATTTCCATTAATTTTATATATACCACCTTTACGTTAACCAGTATGAATTATTACTCCATAAATATTTATGAACAATAATTATTAATTTTAAAAAAAAAAAAATAATCATTGTAGAAATAAGTAGCTCAAATTTTGTTGTTACGCATAAATTTGAACCAAAAAAAGACAGTGATCGTTAGGTTACCCCAATTATGCAAGAATGAGAACTAAGATAGTTAAGTCAAATAACTATTATATTAGAATATATTTTTTTGTTTAATTTATGGAAATCACAATTTATGCCGTACAATGAGGGTAGTTGTGTCTATTTGGCCCTTTAGTTTGGGGTGAAGGTTAATTATCATAAATTAATAACAATAAAATATGAACAGAACAAAATAAAATTATATATATGCTTATATAATAATATTCAAAGGAAGAAATATCTCGAATGTATGCAACGAATTCAGGATTAACCCTTAAAAAAAAATGAGAAGGATGCTTTAGGGATTATTGGAAACAATTGCACATTTTTAAAAAATAACGACAGTAATTAAGAGTTATTTTAGAATTTTTTGATCTTCACGCAGCATCGCGTTTTTTAGCTGCGACTTTTTTTTTTTTGCTGGAGCATTTGTAACTTTTAGTACTGATACTCATTAG
>NW_004192975.1:0-1856 GCF_000321355.1 Plasmodium cynomolgi strain B
CATGTTTACAACAATGCATGTATTGAACTAATTAATATATATTTTTTCTATAAATTTTGTTATAATATATCTATATGAATGATGAATTCGGATAAATTTATATAAAGAATAAAATAACATTTATTTATGTTTTTATAAAAGTGTGTACTCTTGAGATAATTGTGATTTTATTAAATAGAGTTATACTTTTTATATTTATTCTTATTTTGATGATGATATTTTAAATAATCTTTGTTTTATGATAAAATAACGCAACAGTACCTACTCCGCCGGATAAGGTATATTCATAGGAGCATATCCAATAAACCCACCATCATATTCATAAAAATTTGGGAATCCTCCTGGTGGAAATCCTTCAACATTTCTACGAATTTGACGCATTTGTCTTCTTCCTCCTCCAAAGAAGGATCCAACTGGTGTATACTAATATTAAGAAGAAAATTTAAAGAATTTTAAAATGTAATTTTGTGATAATGATAATTTAAATTTAATATAAACATATTTATGGTTTAAAATTTATAATACCTTTAAAAGTAAATACAAAGCACCCATTCCACCGGATACACCAACAACAGGTATTGGATCAACAGAATCTAAAACTTCAGTAATATAACCTTGAAAATCTGATGAGTTGAAAACTGTACCAGATCTTGTTGTATCTTTATCCTCTTGATCATTATCTATTTCTCTTGGATGCTTCGTTCCTTCTATTGCATGTGTAATTGATCCACCTGGTGATGATTCTGACATATCTGAATGTCCAAATGATATTCGTGTAGTTTCGTGTAATCCGGTATTTCCTAATTTATGTGAACCTCCTCCATATTTAATGGAATGGAAATCCTGATTTTTCTGATGCATTTCTTGTAAATGATTAATCCGTGATATTGAAAATGGATCATTATACTGTAATAATTTTTGTTCTTCGATATATTGTTCTTCCTTGACCTGTCTGGCTTCTTCTTCCAGGACCCGTCTGGCCGCTTCTTCCTCAGCTCGTCTGGCTGCTTCTTCCTGGGCCAGTTTTTCTCGTACTTCAGCCTCCCTCCTTGCTTGTTCTGCTTTTAGGAGATCGACAAGATTTGTTGGTTTTGTGAAAAATATACTCTGTGTACAATATTTAGTACGTCCTATTATTCCATCAATTAAACCTTTAATATCTTCTAATTTATTATATAAATCTTTATCATTATAATAATATTTATCTATAGATTCATGATAATTTTTTGCAAGAGGAAGAAGTTTATAGCATGTCTGAGTCTTATTCATATTAGAATGTGATATAATTTCATTATACACATCATATAATTTATATAAGAAATTCATTTTATTAACTGTATCATTGCCTAAGACAAATATATAACTTCTACAAGAGTCCTTAAGATTTCCACTTATCTTATTACATAATCTATCTGAAAATTCCTGGAAAATAGGAAAATATGCTGCATAAGCAGCATTACTTGTATTTTGGACTTCTTTATTTAACCAATAATTAATATAGCTGCAGTATAGAGGTTTGAGACCAATAATAAATGCATGATCGTTAGATAAAACGTTATGTAGACTGCTAAGCATATTGTTTTTCAATGATACTCCATAATTTTCATTAGTCATATCATCAATTATTTCCTTAAAACGTTGTTGACTAGCATTATTATTTATTGTTTTATCAAATTCTTTCTTTACATCACCATAATCCTGATAACTAATATACTAAAGGGGAAATAAAAATCAAATAAAAAATATATTAGGATGAAAAGATAAACTACATTACATAAATATTATTTTTAACAAATTGGTATAAATAATTTAAATAAATAGTTTATATATATTAAATAAATATAAAGATTACCCTT
>NW_004192976.1:0-1857 GCF_000321355.1 Plasmodium cynomolgi strain B
TATGTCTTATATGTCATTTTAATATGTTCCGTAATATAAAAAGTATGATTATTGGTGGTAAAATAGTACAGGCAAAAAGAAATTTCAGTTATATTATAATTTAGCAAAAAATAAATTAATTTACTTTATATTAAATAAACGTTCAATTTTTTTCGGTCGTTGATAAGATTTCGCATATAAAAAATATTTAGTGCACCTAAACCCTGAACCACTACCAATTTGGTGGTATGCTCACCCCTTATTTAAATTTTCTTACAACTTTGGTGTTTCTTCCTCCCCTGCAAAGGCTAACAATAAGTTTTATCAACAAAATACAGAGACCGAGAACTTCTTCTTTATTCCCAAATCGATTGTTAAATGCGATGGTGCATACGTATATGCCTACCCATCCCGCGTGTTTACTTGCTATATTTTTTTTTTTTTTTTTTTACCCACAAATATTTATTATGTAAGTAAAAATCCGAAAAATTTATTTTATTTTATTTACTTTTTAAAAAAAAAATATAATTATTTTCATTCATCAGAAGATACATGCATTTGTACATATATACGCAATATGAATTATGTTCGTGCTGGATATTTTTTTATCATTATGACAGGTTATAAAATAATATAACACAATCTGCTTTTGCAAATAGCAATGTACTAACCAATATATCAAACATAACCTTGAGCCCTATAATTAAAAACTCAACCCTTGAACCTTAAACCTAAACCTAAGCCTAAACCCTGAAGCCTAAACATAATCCTAACCATGACAGGATTTAAGACAACAAAAAGAAGTAATGAAAATGATGTAAGGAAAAACTACTACAAATAGTTATTATCATATCTCAAATTTAAATGTTTCATGTTACATAATTTATTATGAATAACTTCTCTCAAGATAAGTATTTAACCTGCCTTACATTTATCATTTTATTTAGGTACAAAAATTTTCAATTGATGAGTTATTACATACAGGGAAGTTTTATAAGAATTTGGAAACATTAAGTACATCAGCTGATTACCATAAATTATGTGGTTCACGTGATGAACCTGTGTTCGAAAGCATGCACTTCAAAAAAATTTGTGTAGCGATTTTAAATTATTTAAAAAACAATTATTCTGCATCAAATCACACAAGTAATGGATATGATGATTGCAAACTTTTGAGTTATGGGGCATATAGTAGAATATTTGATATTTTGCGCGAAAAAAGATATACGATCATACCTTATGCACAACTCCAACGTATATGGAATGGTTTTATTGAGCGTTTACCTGAGAATCAAAGATGTAAACCCATTCATGAAATGCTTAGTTATACTGATTGGAGAGAAAGAAAGGAATTGTATGAATACTATGTTAATTATTCTCTAATTGTAGATTTAGCTAACAGTTATAATGAAAGATGTAACGAATTTTATGAATACGTAAAAAAGAAAGCTCATCTATATGAATATTTTGAGGAGAAATGTCGTTATAAGAGTACAATTATATGTCCAGAATTTTGTGAAGATAGTAAAAAGTATAATCCAAAAAATGTACTATCTAATTTTAGTTGTCACCATGAAAAAATTGATGAAATACATGCAGATGTGCCTAGCGCTCTAAAAAAGAAAATTCACTTTTAGATGGTGAACCCAACTCAAAAGAGACATCCGTTCAAATGCCTAATGTTAATGCTTTTCAGAATTTAAAAGAAAAATCTCACACTGTAACAATGGTTGGTGACATTTTTCTTGGAGTTCTTGCAACTTCTATGGCATCTGGCGTTTTATATCAAGTAAATATAAATTCATTAATACAAATCAACTGCATAAGTCTGTTAATATCCTTCATTACATCTCCATAAATAATATATAAATATGTTAT
>NW_004193592.1:0-1854 GCF_000321355.1 Plasmodium cynomolgi strain B
ATATACACTTTCATCCATCCTTGTATAAGGTATAATGTATGTGTGTCTGGTGTTTAAATTAAATGATTATTATAATATTACATTTTCGAACATTTATAAATAGAATTATAACATATTATTATATATTTATGTATTATTATGTTTTGTATTCAACTAATATTTAAAACATTGATTAAAATTAAAAACTTTTGTTTAATTTTCTTTCAAAATTCTATCGTAATAGTAACATTAATATCATATTAGCCATAAAAAAAAAAAATTAAAAAATATATTTTTTCATATAAGCTTACTAATATAAAAATAATATATTTTCAATATGAAACAGAAATATAATAATTTTAATTTATAAAAGTATTATTAATATCTTATAACACACAGAAAAATGATATATAAACAACTTTATATTGTTATACGGGGTTTGGGGTTCAGGGTTTAGATTTAGGATTCAGGGTTTAATTTTATCTTTCAAGTATTAGATTTAATTTATTGGCCAGAGCGTTGCCATTCGCAAAAGTAGATTGGGTATTATATTATTTTAAAGCCTGGCCGGAAAGTAAACAATAACTAGCAGTAAAGTAAGTCAAAACACAGGTAAATGTACATATGCATGTATCTTCAGATGAATGAATAAAAATCTATATATGTTTAAAAAATATAAAAATTTTGGATTTGTACGGGCGTAAAAAATATTTGTAATGGTTTGAAAAAAAAAAAAAAAGGTGGGTCCTTTTTTTTCAAGGCAATTTTCAAATTAGTAATGATAGGGTCAAGCGCGCAGAAAAATATAAGTATATATATGTATGTAGGTACAAGCGTGGCGGGTTACGTAGAAATGTTTCTGGACCTTTTTTCAGCAGGGCTTGCTTCTCCCTCGAGCGCCTAGTTCTCGTTTCACTCCATGGGAGGATGATGTAAATTTGTTGCAACGATCAAATCAGTATCACCCCCAAGCATGTATTATATACATATGTAATAATATCTATGCACTGTTGAGGGTGTTTTTTTTTTTTCCTTCAAGATGGCACGCTTTGCTGAAAGGGCTATTTTCACCTCGTAATCAATTTCGCGCATCGGATAAAGCATATGTCACCGGAAAAAAAAAATATGCTGCACGATTATGTCATACAAATATGGCCTACTAATGTGCCTTCGCGAAATCCGAAAAAAGCATTCCCCTCCGCAGATAAATAAATAGTGCACTGCCTGGGGTGTCCTTCCTTCCACCACTAAGTACCGTGCATTCAGATAAGAAGTTAAATTTTCAAAATAAAATGGAACGCAAAAGGGTGGGACTACAAAATTATTATGCAGAAAAAATGCTAAGTGTTTTTCAAAAAAACCCAAGGAAGAGAAAAGAAAAGCGGCCTTGGTACAAAAATAATCCATGATAATATAAGTTGCAACCCGTGGGGGGGAGAGACCCCACCAAAAAAAAAATAATAGCAAGTAAACACGTGGGATGGATAGGCAAATGCGGATGCACAATCTCATTTAACAAACGATTTGGGAGGAAACAAGAAGAAATGGTCGGTATTTCACATTTGTCATAAAATAAATTGTTAACAATTCGTGGGGAGGAAGAAACACCAAAGTTGGAAGAAAAGTTGAATACGGGGTGAGCATACCACCAAATTCGCAATGCATCAGGATTTAGGGTGCACTAAATATTTTTTACAATGAAAAACCTTATCAGCGACCGAAAAAAATTGAACGTTTGTTTAATATAAAGTAAATTAATTTCTTTTAATTCTGAATTATAACATAATTGAAATTTATTTTTGTTCTTAATATTTTAACACCAACAATTATTCTTATAATATTACGGAATATATTAAAATATCATATAAGAATTAT
>NW_004193593.1:0-1851 GCF_000321355.1 Plasmodium cynomolgi strain B
GACTGCTAGGGGTACTCAGACTGCTAGGGTTACTCAATCTGCTAGAGTTACTCAATCTGCTAGAGTTACTCAATCTGCTAGGGTTACTCAATCTGCTAGGGTTACTCAGTCTGCTAGGGTTACTCAGTCTGCTAGGGTTACTCAATCTGCGACCGCTCCGTACAACGCGAATTCTTCCTTCACGCTGATGGGGGTGGGGCGGACTCCCCCCCTTGCCTCTTCCAGTGCACACAAGCACTTACCTACTTATGCTCTATGCAGTGCCTCCACTACTTTTTTGCGCACTTCCCAATTTACTTTTCCCTCCCCTTCTGCACACCTATGAGTAACTTCACGGAGAGGTGGATTAATTTGTTCGGGCTTTTCAAAAAATGGTTGCAATTTTTTTACAAATGGGAACGTGATTCCCATGTGCTACTTGGGTCTGTCCTTGCTGCCACGCCGCTTGATCGAGGAACTCCGTTGCGCGCGCGTGCACAGAATGTGGATTACTTCGGGGCAGGACCCTTGTGGCGGCATTCGCTTTGTGGCGGCGTCCGCTTTGTGGCACCCCCCTTTCCTGTCTCAATAGGTTCCGCGTTGCAGCGACGGAGCGATGCAGCAATGCAGCGGTTGTTTACTCGATCAGGCGGTCAATCTGTAAAACGTCAAACGTCAAACGGCCTAACCGCCTATCCGCCACGTGTCTCTGTCTTCCCGTCCGCGCGGTAGCGCAAGGGGGTGGATGAAAACGTCGCGGCGTTATCAAATGACCGGGACTCCCCCTTAGGTGGGCCACTTTCCTTTTTTAAGAAATTAAAAAAATGGGTTATGCAAGCATTCGTGCGGGGGGAGTAAAATCAAAAATGTTCACTCTTAATGAATTTTTTTTTTTTTTTTTCTCTTGATGTTTCTCCACATGGCCTATCGCAGTACTGCGACATGTGCCAATAGCGGATGTGATAAATGAGGCCTTCAAATGTTTGCATATATTATGCTGTACGTTGTATGCATGTATGTACGCACATGCTGGCCGCGGCTTACATTTCGGCCTGAGGTGGCTTTTGCCTTTCTCTGCCCATGCATGTATTGCATATGCGCTGCATACGCAGTGAGCCAAGGCAACAAAAGGCGAAAAAAGGCGAAAAAATGAGAAAAAAGGAGAAAAAAGGAACTTTCACAATTCCTTCATCATTGTGTTCATCAGATTGTTTTCTCTCAATTTTGTGACCCTGTTCTTGTTGAGCAAATATTACTCAAGTTGAGGCTACCCCACTTGGCAACTTCTCAATTTCGCGATTTTGCGATTTAGCGATTTAGCGATTTTAGCGACTTAGCGTATTTTTTTTTTTTTTTTTGGTAAAGGCAAATATCATCATAGGCGATTAAGCTTGGGTGCGCTTGACGCGACGCCTTACACGTACTTTTTTTTGTACATGTAAATATGCACAATGTGGGGGAAAAGCATAACTCCCATTTTGTTACCTTTTTTTCAATTATTAGAGTAGAGAGAAAACGCCTCGTTGGGTAATTCCTTCACAAATGCGCTTCCAATTTGCTAACCTTCATCTTCTTCTTCTCCTCCCATGCGATCATTTTTTTTGTTGTTTTTTTAACGCAGGTTGCTCTGATCAAAGTGGCATTTTTTCCCTCCACCCCCTCAAAAAAATAAGTTCACTCCCAGTGCATACAAATAATTTATCGAGTCGCACCTACACATGTCCGTACATGTAAATATTCGCGAAAACACACAACACTGTTTATGATAAGAGGAGTGTGGAAGCATTTTGGCATTTTGGCATTTTGGCATTTTGGCATTTTGGCATTTTGTCATTTTGGCATTTTGTCATTTTGTCATTTTGGCATTTTTAG
>NW_004193594.1:0-1854 GCF_000321355.1 Plasmodium cynomolgi strain B
TAAAATAGTTTTTATGTATGCAAAATATATATAAAACCTAGATAATATACGTTAATATTAAATAATGTGAAAGTTATTAGAAATATATCTACTTCATATATATCAATTTTAACATAATTATTCTATAAAAATGAAGCGCGTATTATTATATAATCTATATGTTTTTATACGTTTTTCACCATTCTAACGCGTTAAAAAGAATTCCTTTTAATTTGTTTTATACTATAGCTTATAAACAAATAATAATAGTATAAAAAATATGTCATTAAATTGTTAAAATAATGAATTCCTTCATAATATACATGTGGTATTATTAAGGAGTAATATATATTTTATTTCATTAGATATGTATTTTTTTATTTTCTTTTTTAGGAATTAGGGCAATTAGTAGAATTTATATTAAATATTATCAATCGGATATTTGGAAGCTGGTTAAAAAATAATGTTTTCTATATATACTTATTTGAATAGGTAATAAAGTATAATTATGGTTCAGATTTATTTTTCAAGGGTTATGTTTGATGTATCGGTCAGCACGTTTCGCATTCGCAAAAGCAGATTGAGATATATTATTTTATAACCTCGCCGGAAAGAAAAAAATAATTAGCAGGAACATATATCAAAATGCTTGTAAATGTACATATGCATGTTTCTTCAGATAAAAAAAAAATTATTTATTTTCAAACAAAATAAAAATTGCGACTTTGTATGAACGTACAAAATATTTTAAATGGTTTGAAAAAAAAAAAAGTTTAGGGTCCCCCTTTTTTTCAAGGAAATTTTCAAATTTGTAGTGAGAACGTCAAGCTCATAGCAAAATATAAGTATATATATGTATGTAGGTACGAGCGTGGTGGAATGCATAGAAAATGCCTTTATATCTTTTTTCCAGCAAGGATAGCATCTTCCTGTCGATCCGTGTTCTTGTTTCTCTCTTTGGGAGGGTTATGTGCTGTCGTTGCAGCGAGAAAATCAGCATCTCCCTATGGAGGCATTATATACTTGTGTAATAATATGTATTCACTGTGGATGCCGTTTTTTTTCTTGATTATGTCACGCATTGCTGAAAGGGCTTTTTTTTCATCGTTAGCAGTTGCGCACAGCGGAGCGATCATAAATCATGGGCAAAAAATATTCTGCACAAATTATGCCGTACAAATAAGGAGTAGTAATGTGCCTTAGCCAAATACGGAAAAAACATTTCTCTGCGCAGATAAATAAATAGTGCACTGCTTGGGCTGGCCATCCTTCCGCCGATAAGCGCCATGCATTCAGTTAAGATGTTAAAGTTTCAGAATAAAATGAAACGCAAATGAGTGGGATTACAAAATTATTATGCGAAAAAACATACTAATTGTTTTTCAAAAAAAACCAAGAGAGGAAAAAGAAAAGCAGCCTTGGTATAAAAATATGGCACGCAAATATAAGTTGCAGTCCTTGGGGGGAAGAGGTCTCCCAAAAAAAAAAAAATATAGCAAGTAAACACTCGGGATGGATAGGTAAATGCGGATGCACTATCTCATTTAGCAAACGATTTGGGAGGGAAGAAGAACTAGTCGGTCTCTCAAATTTGTTCATAAAAAAAATGATAACAATTCGTGGGGAGAAAGAAACTCCAAAGTGGGAAGAAAACATGATTACGGGTTGAGCATACCACCAAATTGCCAGTGGATCAGGGTTTAGGGTGCACTAAATATTTTTTTTTATGCGAAATCTTATCAACGACAGAAAATAATTGAACGTTTATTTAAAATAAAGTAAATTAATTTCTTTTATTGCTCAATTATAATATAATTGAAATGTCTTTTTGTCCCTAATATTTTACCACCAATAATCATACTTATAATTTTACAG
>NW_004193595.1:0-1850 GCF_000321355.1 Plasmodium cynomolgi strain B
TGAATATCGTAATAAATTTTTTTGTACATATAAAAAATCCTATCGGTTAATTTAAATTCATTTCTAACTAATTCCAAGGGAATTACTAGACGCTTATTAATATATTTTATTTTCCCATCATCACATACTTATTAGTATACGAATTTGCGATTATCTATAATGAATGTCTGTACATTATTTTGTTTTCGCAATTTTTTATTCAAATTTGCTAACCATAAAAAAAATGCTTCTATTCCTTAAATATGCTTTAAAAAAGTGTGACAATGTTTGTCTAAAAGCAGGGCTCAGCGGGTCCATATCCATGTAATACCAATTTTTTCATACTGTAACAATGAAAATAAATGTTTAAATTATAGATAATGCCAGAGGAATATTTATATAGACAAATATTACTTTCAGATAGCACTTCACAGACAAATGGAAATCTAGCATTTGAACCGTATATAAATAGTATTCATAACTTTCTATGATATTATTATACGTTAAGGGTATATAAATATGCATCTAATTTAGAAAGGGTACCGTGTAAAGAATATGATTGGATAAGATTGTTAACTTTCATGTTTCATCATCATATATATAAAGGCTAACAATATAAGTTTCACTTTTTGTATGAATTACTAGCACGACTATTGAAATTAGATTAGCAACTCAATTTCTGTTTCGTATTACCAAAACGGGAGGATGAATAACGGTTTAGGATATATATAGGAATTAATCGAAGAGTTATGCCTTAAGAGTAAAATGTGAGAATTATTCACAATTTAGTTTTGCATAAATATATACTTAAAATGTGAATGAATTTCATGTGAATTAAAATTTTTTTTTTCATATTAATTCTATATTAGAATGGACATGCAAATTATAGTAAACGCTCAAAATTTTCATAATTCTGTTTATATCTTACTTGATAAGCGTTTTCTCAAGTGCATACAGATAGGGAAACTGTCGAAACTTCTGAAAATAGAAATAAGTTTTATATGTTTTATCCTTCATGCTGGTTTAATTTAAGGTTAATAGAGCACTCAAATGAAAATAAAATTTGAGGATAAATGATTTTTTCATTTATCGCATTTAATAATAGTTATATTACACTTTTATATATCGTATAATAATATAATTTTTTTTTTTTTAAGGCTTGTTTCATCTTTATTAGGTAATACTTGCATATATAACAAACTTATTTTCAATAAATATTACTTCCTATAAAATTAGTATATAATGCTTACACCATATAAGATGAGCAAGGAAATTTATAGTTAAATGTGAATAAGTTAACAACTATAATTATTTTTGTAATAATACATGAAAAATTGAATCATTCTAAATTAGACAATGGTATATATATTAGTGTACCCAATTTTTTAATATGTAATTAATCACAAATTAGTGAATACTTGCTTAATAAGTATTATAATATATATTTTTTCACATATATAAAGGGGGAAATTTAATTTATATTACAAACATATCATTATGGATTAATATAATTAATTTTTTTTGAATTATGATTATCATTTCAGTGCGATGAATATATATACATATAAATATTGGGAATATCCGGAAATGATGAATTAATAGACTGCGTAAAATATCCATATATATATTAAAATTTGATTTCAGCTATTTTTTTTGTGTTATAATTCTAATGTAATATATATGTAGTATATTTTTATGAGCATTAGGTTAGTGTCCCATAGACAGCATTTACTATATTTTACTAATTTTTATACCCAGAAATATACTCTTTTTAGGAATTATTTTTTATAATATTTATAATAATTTTATATTCTTTTTTATATTAAAAAAAATATATACATCCTTTGAATCATTTTATTTGATTCACAATT
>NW_004193596.1:0-1849 GCF_000321355.1 Plasmodium cynomolgi strain B
TTAGGTTCTTTATTCCATTCATTATATAATAAATTTAATCTTAAACTCTCAAAATATATGCCCTGAAAAAAATGTATAAATTAAAATATATATGTAATATTAAATAATAATTTGAAAGATAAATACACATCTATTTAAGAAAAAAATATATATAATATAAAAAGGTAATAATATTATCACTTCAAACAATAAATAAAAATGTACCTTGCTTTCCATTTTAATGACTATTTTATAAGTTATATATAAATGAAATAGAAAAAAAATTTCGAATATGCCTATTTAAATGCATATATCTGAAAAAAGAAGTTCATTTTTTTTAAATAACTCACAATAATATTATAAAATACTAAGCATTAATAATTGTTTATTAAATATAGTAGCAATACCACAGAAAATCATAATAATTATTTAATGTTCTTTATTATCTACATTAATGCACTTGATCATTTATAAAAAGTATATTACTAAAGAGTGAAAAATTTTCTTAAGCATTAGTGTAAATATAACATATAGTAATATTGAAAGAGGTATAATTCTTAAAAATTATAATATTTTCAAGGTGGGATAATTTAGTATACCTCACACTTATTATTTATTTTTTTATGTAGAAAATGTTATAATTATTTATAAGAATATCTACATTATAGTATAATATATTATCTACACGTGATGAAAATATAACTGAAAAAACAATGGGATTACTCAAACCAAAATTAATTTTCATTTTACGCATGAAATATATATATATATATTTATCATCATATAGGCATATACATTTAGCCTATATAATTGATATGTTATATTATTTAAAAATTTTTTAAATTTTATGAATATATATTTAGAAAGGTACATTAATATTATTATATTTATGTAAGAGAAATACATATTATGAGAATACTATTTATAAAATTATGACCATGAATAATACATGAAATTTCCTAATTATATAATGAAGCAAATTTCTGCAAATTATAAGTTCACTTGTACTACCTATCCTATATCTTCCTAGGTTATCTTCCCAATTTTCAAATATATTTAAAAGTATATTTAAATAGTTATTTTGTATATTATACGAGTTTTTATTTTATACTTATGAAGAATAGTGTTAGAATTAACACTTATATCATTTTACAATAATAACTCCAACTTAGATATTTGTGGTTTTCTAAAAGGCAATGTTTAAAAGTAATACTTTCTGTTATTCCTATAATGAGTGCACTAATGTGAATGATGTAGAATGAAGTTTAGTGTTCAGTTCTAGGTTCAGGGTTCAGTGCTTAGGTTTAGGGTTCAGTTACATGTTTAGTGTTCAGTTATATGTTATGATTTCTGTTTTAGTATTAGGTTTCATTTTTAGGTTTAGGTTTCAGTTTTACGTTTAGTATTCAGGGTTTTTGTTTAATTTTTTGGTGAGCACGTTGCGCGTTCGGAAAAGCAGATTTTGGCATATTATATTATATTCTGGCCGGAAAGTAAAAAATAACTAGCAGTAAACTAAGTCAAAATGCCTGTAAATGTATATTTCCATGTATCTTGAGATGAATAAAAAAAATATTTATTTTTAAGAAAGGTAAAAATTGCGGATTTGTGCGAACGTTTATTACATTTGTAATGGTTTGAAAAAAAAAAATATATAGCAAGCAAAAATGCGGGCTGGGTAGGCAAATGCGGATGCACTACCTCATTTAATAAATGTTTTTGGAAAGAAGAAGATGTGGTTGGTTTCTCTCATTTGTTCATAAAAAAATAGTTAAATATTGGTGGGGAGGAAGAAATACCAGAGTGGGAGGAAAAGTTTAATAAGGGGAGAGCATATCACCAAATTGGCGATGGTTCAGGATTTAGGGTG
>NW_004193597.1:0-1849 GCF_000321355.1 Plasmodium cynomolgi strain B
AAATATAGAAAAAGGAGAAATATATTTTTTCCATTTGTACAATACGTAAAATAATTATAATAAAATTGAATTAATTATATTGTATATTTATAATATATACATTCTGTTATTTTTTGTAACATGTTTATTTTTTATATTGTAAGGTTTAGGGTTCAGGGTTTAGAGTTTAGGGTTTAATGTTTCAGGTTTTAAGCTTTAAGTTTCAGGGTTTACTATCATTTTCATACTTGCACGCTTGGAAATAGTTTCAATTGCGTAACAAAAATATTCATAATAAATAAGTATAAATATATATACATACACGTAGGAGAGGCATTTTATAGCCCTAAATGAATTAATGCTAAACGGAATAGCCTCCATGCAGAGCGTCAAACACATTTTTGGAGTCACATCATTTATGATTTAATAAGCGGACACGTTTGTTTCTTTTATGCAATAATATAACTGATGTCTTCCCTAAAATGTGTAAAAATATGTCTCATTCTTACTAGCGAACGTGTTTAATCATTTTTCAGAATGAATTTTATTTCGTTCGTATGTTGTGGGAGGGGTCACCCAATTTGGAATACATTTCGAGCTTTAATTTGTTCTATAAGGTACACACGGGCACACTAAAGTTTGTGAGATATATAACCACGTCATTATTTTCAATCTTTCAAATGTTAAATTATATAGTTGAAATTTAAGATGGTTACAGCAACTAGATACTTCATCACAACATAGGCAGAAAATTCCCTAAAAGCGTCGCGCCTACTAGCATAGCTACTGCCACTGCTGTTACTATTAATTATGTGCACACAGGTAGGCACTCTTATACTCTTAAAAAGAATGGCCATATATATCACACAGTTTGTGTAATTAAGATATAAATGAAATGTGTTCAAATGGGCTGACTCCCGAAGGTAGGTAAAAAGTGTATGTCTTATTTTTAGAATTTAATGTGGTTCACATTGTGACGAAAGAAGAATTACTAATGAAAGACTACTTTAACATAACAAGGGAAATCAATTGAATAATCCCTTTTGGAGGTAACAAGAGCAATTTCCTTTTTTTAATTGTTCTTTTATGTCCTCTTAGTTTACTCTTTTAAGGTGCAACAACGCGGCAGACAAAATTTTATGCTTAATGGGTTGAAGTGGTGTATGCAAAGAGGAGCAGCCATATATGTTTGCTTCTCAAAAATTAGAAAATGGGCGTAAAGATTTCCAACAAAGGTAACTACGTAAGTATAGGGCAAAATAAGCAATTTTGGGAAGGGGAAACCGTCAGGGTGCAAGGAGATATGTGTTCGTACGCTAAAACACACTTATTTATTCTACATTAAAAAATAGGAATAACAGAAAGTGGTAATAAGGGTGATGAATCAGCTTGCCGTCATATCCTTTTCACCAAACTTTCAAAATAAAATATTTTCCAGTTGCTAAAAAATAAATTACACAAAGGATGATAAAAGAGAAAAACTAAAAAAGAAAAAAAAAAGTAAAGTGTAAACATAGTAACATATTAGGTATACGGCTTAATGGAGGAAAGTGGAATATTGTTATCATATTTTATTTCCATTTATTTATATGCACTTTTGCTTTTCAAACGATATGGAGATATCAATAATTTACATAAATAAACACTCACTAAATGAGATAAATTTATAAAACTTTGTAGAGAGGTTGTTGGGACATGCACAGCGCTGTATGAAAATGAGATTGCGTCATTTCTAATATATCGCTCTGAGCAGAGTTATAATATGTTTGAGCTTAACAAATAGAAAAAAAAAAGGAAATTTCATATGAATTAAGAATAATATGGATAAAATATATATGTCTTGGGATTAGGCTAAAAAAATGAGCGGAAC
>NW_004193598.1:0-1840 GCF_000321355.1 Plasmodium cynomolgi strain B
AATAATAAGAATTCAATATATTTTACTCTTAATTTTTAATACATATATTAAATAATGACTTCATTCATCTAAATAAAATGAATCAATTACAATATTGATTATTTTTTAACTAAATTTATATGAATAATAAGAGAGGTACTATGGAAAATTATTTATAAAACATAATTATTTAAAATAAGTAAAACAAATTATATTAACATCTCAATAATTCTGGTGAAAAATTGAAATATGAAGCATTCCGTAAATAATTATTTTCCTTTTAATATTTAAACTACAAACAAGGTATAAGTGATACAATTCAATATATACAAGTAATATTTTTCATTATATTTCATTTAATCTGTTAGAAGAGAATAAATTGTTGATAATGTATGTAAATTCTTTAATTGTGCATTTTATATTTTTTGTATAAATATATATTCCATAAAATAAATATATATTCATTAAAAATTTTTCGGAATTTTATTTATTTGTAATAGCGAAAAAAATCTAATAATATATATGTATAAATTTATTATTTTATTGTATATACATTAATTAAACATAATTTAAAAAAAATATATACACAATTGAAGGAAGTACATAAAAATATAAATAATAATCATTTTTATTTATATATTATGTAATACGAATTTTCCTTTTATTTTGATATATATAAAGGATATGATTAATTTTATTATATTTATACTTTTAAATAGTAAATTAAAAAATGTTATTTATTATAATTAAAAAAATAAAAAATAAACATATATTATTTATCCTTTGAATGACCTTACATATTGTTCGTTAATTTTTAGTTATGTTCCCTATAATTTCCATTTTATATCAAACATTCCATTTTTTTGTTTCTATGAATATAATTGTTGAAATATGAGTACTAATTTAAATTTAATTTTTTAAATTTTCACTATCATATAATTTTTTTTTTTATTTTTGTAATATATATTTTCCTTTAATTAATAATTTTTGCTACTGGTTCAGTAGTGCCAGGCATTATTAATATGGAATAATTTATGTAAAATATAAGGTATGATATAATTTTATGATAAATATTTCTTTTTATTATAAAAAAATATATATTCGAATAGCATATATATACTGTGAGATGGTTTGCCTAGTAGATATACCTTTTCCTATTTTACCAAATTTTATATATTATTATTTCTATATACAATATTTAGAATATCCTGACATAATTAATATGAAATTAGGTATTTTATTATAATAACATTTTTTCTGTAATATATAATAAAAGGGATTACATTATTAATAAGGAATTAAAGATTTTTTATAGCATATTCTTTATGTATTACGTCTAATCTTTTAATATAAAAACAAAAATACAGAAATTTTTACTGTCTAGTCTCTTTAAGAAGAATTCGTTATAATACGTTTCCTTTGTTATAAAAAATATAATTAATAACATAATTATTTTCTTAAGGTAATCCAATTTATATATTTCACTAATTTATTCATATTTTTTTTATTAACATGACTTATGTATTATTACGTAATAATTGAACAAAAAAATCTATCCGTAAAATGAATAAATTGTATTTTTCATATTTATTGTTTATTAAGAAACATACACTAAATTAAACGAAATATACAAACTTGCTTTATTGTATATATGTTATTAATATATTAAGTTATGTATTTCTTTTTTACAAATTCTTCATTGCATATTATATATTAGATTTTTTTGGGGCATGTAGAAACTGTGTTATTTATATATTTCAGAACCCTTTATTATATAATATATAATTTTGCATATATGTTTGTTGTTATATATATTTATTTTTATTAATTTTTTACATGTTATTTCTATAATACTAATCTA
>NW_004192977.1:0-1842 GCF_000321355.1 Plasmodium cynomolgi strain B
ATCCTGCATAATCATTTCCTGGTCCGGGTTCTAATCGTTCTGTTACTACTATGGGATTTCCTTCTGGTGAAAATGTTTTGCTTCCTTCAATGTATCCTCTTTGTCCATTATAACTTCCTGGTACATAAGGTTGTCGTGAAACATAAGGTTGTTTTTTTCTAAAAATTTCATGTTCTTCAGAGTGTTTTAGGTTTTGATTTGGTTGTCTTCTTTGAACGGTGACGTTTGATACAGAAGTTTCTCCTACTTCTAATGTTTTTGATACTACAGATCTTTTTGAATTTTCAAGAACTTCTCTTTCTTGTTCTTCTACTGACGTTGTTAATGAACTTGTTACTCCTGGAGGTTTTGGTATACCTGCACTCTCTAATGTGTTATCTTGTGATGGTTTACTTTCTGGTCCTGATAATGTGTTGGACAGTTGTTGTGTTTGTACCATATATGGTTTAAATAAATCTAGATTAAGTATAGAAAAACGTTTCCCATCACAATGCTTCCTTCCTGTCTCTGTAATAGTGTCCATTAGTACTTGAAATTGCGTCAAAACATCATTAAATTCTAAGGTATTGGATGAATTATGATATAAAAAAAGATTATATAATCGAACTAAATAAAGCATGTCACTGCAGTAATAATAATACTTATCCGCATTTTTTTGTGATATCTCCATATACTTATCATACAAATCATATAAGGCTTTCATTTTTTGAAATACATAAATATCTAAGTGTTTTAAAAGATTACTACATACAGAATTCCCAGTATTTTTATTGTATGTGTCTACAAAATCTTTGAACATATTAAATGTCCCTTCATCACATTTACCATGATTTTTACGGATTTGATCACATAACAAGTAGCTAATATACTTACAAGTTACTTCCCCATTATATTTATGAGTTAACATAAAAACATGATTGTTGCTTAAATATTTTTTAAATTAATAAAAACATCAGATAGATTTTTAAGATCCTGTAGCTTATTATCGGGATACGTTTTTTCAAATTCCGAAATATCCGTAGTAATATTTATAAGATTATTTTTTATTTTTTCAACAAATTGTTCTTGTATATCTTTGTAACATTCATAACTAAGATACTAAAGGAGAAGAAGGATTAATAAAAGTTTATAAAATGATTAAAATAAAATCGCTTGATATAAATATAATAGTTAAGTAAAGCGCATAAAACATTTAAATATGCAATTAAATATATATTGCCCATAATAAATAAAATATACTCCATTAAAAGATTTTGAACATGCCATAGTGTCAGAATTAAAGCATTTAAAAAAGACATAAAATTACGTAATATGCTAATTTATTATTCATTAACTTAGAGTGATAAATACCATATACAACATAAAAGTTTGATAAATCATTTAATTATAATAACAGATTCTATATTTGTATTTTATTTTAGTTAACATTCTTCTGAATTTATATATTAAATTAGTAATGAAAAAAAAAAAAAAAAAATAATTAACTCATTCAATTTATCATTAAATAGATATTGATTCTATAAATTTACATTTATAAAATATAACATATAAGCCACATTTTAAATAAAGCCGTGAATTGAATAATTTATAAGGAAAATAGTTACGTTAAGAATTTCTGATTGTAATGTGCTACTATCTTGATAATCTTTTAAAATATTCACTACTCTTAAATATTTATTAATATGTGTTAAAATAATCCTATAAATATTTTTCCTTATATCCTTTAATTTTAGTTATGTTAATTTAGATTATGTAATAATACATCGCGCACTATATTAGTTCATTCTAATATAAATTGGGAGGATAAATGATTTCCTATGAATTATAATATTTTTACATCAA
>NW_004193599.1:0-1837 GCF_000321355.1 Plasmodium cynomolgi strain B
GTCTATTTTTCTATAGAGGCGTGGACAAAAAATATTTTTAAATGAAGAAATTTATTCAAATATTGTGTATAAATTTAATATGCTTCACAACGTTTGCAAAAACTCATTCATTTTAATTTAAATTTATCAATAATATATTTAAATCTCGAATGGAACCTATCAAGTTTTATTACTTGGTTCTTTGTGATAAATGTTTTACGGTTTACTTATTTTCACATTAATTTGTTCTTTGTCATTTAATATTTAATTATGGTTACCCTAAACCTCCTTATTAATCTGCTTTAAAAATGTAAAATATATGTAGAATTATATTCATTGTATTGTTGTATTATTTACACGTTATTTCTTTTGTATTCATATAATTATAATAATCAATATTTCTAATGAACTTGTTAAAAAACTATAATTGTGTCTTATGCATACTTTCTCATTAATATATTTTATAAATCATTTTTGCAATTTATATGTATTTAACTATTATATTTCTTGTATTTTTATTTTATTAAATTCAGAACTTTTTATTTTATTACATTATATAAGGCATTTAAGTGGTTCACTATCTCTCTTTAATATTATATTATATTAAGAAGAATTATACGATATATTATATGCATTGCTCTCTTCAGGAATGAGTTGATATTCAGATGCATAAAAAAAGTTGTTTGATTGTAGATAAGGATTATTACTAATATTTTTTATAATTTTATTTTTAGAACGAAATCGGGATCCAAGTGATGTAAACTGTAATGGGACGTATAATAATTTATGAAATAATATTTATAGGAAAATAATATATATTTAAAATATTATTAATTTTATTCTATTTATTATTTACTTTATAAAAAAGAAAAAAGAGCAATGATACTCCAAGTGCAGCTATTGATGTTCCTATGATTATATTTGTATGTATATCGAAATTATCTTCTTCTTCTTCTATTTGTTCATTCTTTTCGAATGAAGAAACATTTACTTTTTGAATTTTAAAAAAATATTATCATATATTTTTTGAAAGCACAAAGTGCTTTACAAAAAGATGTCTGCTTATTAAGACATTTTTTTTCAAGTTCCTCGTATTTATGTGGTTTATGGTATCGAACAAAAACCCTTCCGTATGTATTATCATCGATGATGTAGTTTTCAATATAATCCTTGTATAAATCGAATAATTCATACATATTATTCTTCACATCTTCATATATATTGTCCTATTTTTCCTTTAATTTCCTCAAGGTTGAATTACTGGAGTCCTTAGATATCATATGCTGAAGAAGCCCTTTTGCACCAAAGCCGGGAATATCATCATCTATATTATAATATAACAAATAATTTAAGTATGCAAGATGAGCATTTTCATTATTATTTGTTGTAGACATTGATTCGTTAATTTTTTCAATTAAGCAATTTAATCTTCGGCAAATATTATCATGTAAATCAATATAATCTTCGACTCCTCGAAGTGATATGCATTTTTCATTATATCTATTACAATTCTCATCACAGCTACAGAATCTTTCGTATTCTAGATACTTATCAATGTGTTCAAAGAAGCTATACTAAAAATATAAAAAGCAATTAACATATAATAATATGTGCAAAATTTTTTTATTAAAAGTATTTCTCTTTTATGTAATTAATAGGCACATTCTTATGAGTATATGTAAACTATTAAGTATACAATCGTGAAAAATTACTCCATCTTCCACAGAATCATCACTACATGATAGACTATCCATTCCGTTATAAAGAGATTACATTAAGAGTTATAATAAATATTTTAGTATGGAATTAACGTGTATTTCAAAACAATAATTAGTATATAATACAGATATAATTAATT
>NW_004193600.1:0-1839 GCF_000321355.1 Plasmodium cynomolgi strain B
GTGAAACTTATATAAAAAAAAGTAAGAATTCACGTAATAATGATCTTCTATTATAAAAAATTAAGTTAATTATAATATTCATAAATTGGGGTATAGGCATTAGGTTCAGGTATGAGGGTTTAGATTTAGGGTTTAGTGTTTAGAGTCTAGGGTTTTAGTTTTTATGCTTTAGTGTTTTAGGTTTATTTTTTGTTTTAATATATAGTGTTTATGTTTCATGTTTTAGTTTTCAGGTTTTAGATTTTCATGATTTGGATTTAGGGTTAAAGTTTTAGTTTGTTATATCTGTCAACACGTTCTCCTTTCGTTATAGCATTTTGTGTTGTGTTATATTAAATACTGTTTGGATAGCAAAATGTAGCTGGAGGTAACTTAAATCAATATGCGTTAAATATACATATTTATGTATATTTAGATGAATGATGTGAAATTTATTTATTTATTTAAAAAGAACATAAAAATTGCGTATTTGTACGAATAATAAACAATATTTATAATGGTATGAATAAAAAAAACAAATGGGTCTCCTTTTTTCATGCTAATTTTCAATTTCTTAATGAGAACATCATGCGAGCAGTAAATTATAATATATATATGTTGTCGGTACTTGCGTGGTGGGTTACGTAGAAAATGCTTCTGGACCTTTTTTCCAGCAGTTCTTCCATATTTCCGTAACTCCGAGTTCTCTTTTCTCTCCATGGCAGGGCATTGTGAAGTTTTTCAGCGTCCAAATTAGCTTCACCCCAAAGCAGATATTATATACATATGTAATAATATGTATGCACTGTGGAAGAACGTTTTTTTATTTTCTTCAAGATGGCATGCTTTTCTGATAGGGTTATTTTCCCTTCTTAAGCAATTGCGCGCAGCGGAGAGAACATATGTCATGGGCAAAAAATATGCTGCACTATTATGCCATACAAATAAGGCGTAGTAACGTGGCTGCGCGAAATATAAAAAAAACATTTCCCTGCTCAGATAAATAGATAATGCATGCCTGAGCTGGCCTTTTTTCCGCCGCTAAGCGCGTATATATATTATATTTAGATATATATATATAATGATCCTCTTAATTTCCTTCCTTCGAAAACGACCTACATGAAACGGCGCGTTTGTTAAACTCCCCGTCAACAGGGTGTTCCTTTGGAGAAGCTGCGTGCAGATACAATGCAAAAAAATACGCGATTCCTTTCCGACGATATGCGCCTTGCATTCAGTTAATAAGTTAAATATTAAAAAAAAAATGTAACGCAAGTGTGATTACAAAATTATTTTGCAGAAAAAATGCTAAGTGTTTTTCAAAAAAATGAAGTGAGGGAAAAGAAAAGCGTCCTTGGTATAATAATACTCTACGGTAATATAAGTTGCAGCCCGTGCGAGTGAAAGGTCACCCCCCCACCCCACCACAAAAAAAAAAAAATTAGCAAGTAAACAAGCGGTAGTGTAGGCAAATGCGGATGAACCACCTCATTTAACAAATGATTTAGTAAGAAAAAGGAAGTGGTTGATCTATCACATTTGTTTCTAAAAAAAATTGTTAACAATTATTGGGGGATAAGAAACTCCAAAGTGGGAAGAAAAGTTGAATACGGGGTGAGCATACAACCAAATTGGCAGTGGTTCAGTATTCAGGGTGCACTAAATATTTTTTTCTATGTAAAATATTATCAACGAACGAAAAAAATTGAACGTATATTTAATATAATGTAAATTGATTTCTTTCATTGCTCAATTATAATATAATTGAAATTTCTTTTTGTTCTTAATACTTTTACCACCAATAATCATATTTATAATTTTAGGAACATATAATAATGACATATAAGACATGTTTTAAGC
>NW_004193601.1:0-1836 GCF_000321355.1 Plasmodium cynomolgi strain B
ATAAAATATTACAAACAATAAGAAATTTCAATTATATTATAATTGAGCAATAAAGAAATTAGTTTACTTTGTATTAAATAAAAATTCAATTTTTTCGGTCGATGATAAGTTTTCGCATAGAAAAAAATATTTATTGCACCCTAAACCCTTAACGATTGGTAATTTGTTAATATGCTCATTCTGTATTCAACTTTTCTTACCACTTTGGAGTTTTTTTCCTGCCGACCATTTGTTAGCAATTTTTTTTATGAACAAATGAGAGAGTTCTACCAATTCTTCTTCAATCCCAAACCCTTTGTTAAATGAGGTGGTGCATCCACAATTTCCTACCCTTCCTGCATGTTTACTTACTATTATTTTTTTTTTTTTGGGGGGGAGGCCTCTCCCCCCTTGCGGGATGTAACTTACATTACCGTAACTTATTTTTATGTCAAGGCCGCTTTTCTTTTCCCTACCTTAATTTCTTTGAAAAACACTTAGCATTTCTTCTGCATAATAATTTTGTAATCCCATCCATTTGCGTTTCATTTTATTTTGAAACTTTGCTTATTAACTGAATGCATTGATCTTATCGGCGGAAAGTAAGCGCTTATTTGTTTGCATTGCAACTGCATGCAGCTTCTCCAACGGAACATCCCGTTGGGGTGCAGTTTAACAATCGCACCGTTCCAAGTAGGCCGCTTTCGAAGGAAGGAGATTAAGGGGGTTATTATATACATATATATACAATATAAATACGAGCTTGGTGGCAGAATTAAGGGCAGTCCAGGCAGTGTACTATTTTCTTATCTGCTATGGGAAGGTTCTTTTTCTTTTTTTCGTATTTCTCGCTGTCCCACATTACTATGCCTTATTTGTATGGCATAATTAGGCATCATATTTTTTGCCCATGATATAAGCTTTCTCCGCTGCGCTAGTGCGGACGAGGGAAAAATAGCCGTTTAAGAAAAACGTGCCATCGTGTAGAAAAAAAATATCGCCCATACCAGTGCATACATATTATTACATATGTGTATAAAACCTGCTCGGGGTGATGCTAATTTGCTCGCTGCAACAACATCATAACATCCTCCTCTCCAGTGAAACGAGAACTCGGTGAGACATGAAGATGCCAGCCCTTCTTGAAAAAATATCCCGAAGCTTTATCTACTTAATTCGCCAGGATCGCACGTACATAAATATATATACATATATTTTTCTGTGCGCCTGACACTCATACTACTAATATGAAAATAGCCTTAGAAAAAGGGAACCTTTACCTTTTTTTTTTAAAAAACACAAATATTATTTTCGTTCGTACAAAAAAGCAATTTTTATTTTATTAAAAAGAAATAAAAATTTTTGCGTTCATCTAAAGATACATGCATATGTATATTTAACCCAATGTTGACATATGTTACTACTAGTTATTTTTTTAACGTCGGGCTTATAAAATAATATTCCCTAATAAGCCTTTAAAAAAGCAAAATGTACTGACATATGTATGAAACATAACAATATAACCCTATAAGAAAATATCAAACCATGAAAATATGAACACTAAAACCTAAACCCTGAAAAAATTGAACCCTTAAAATATAAAAACCTGAAAAAAATGAACCATAAAACGTAAAGCTTAAAACCTGAACCCTAAAACCTAAATCTAAAACTTAATAACCTGAACCTTAAACCCTAAATATATTTTACAAAATTACGCTTAATATTGATCTATGTATGTCAAATAAAATAACAGAATTATTATCCATTTTTATATCATATTTAAAAAGATAAATAAGGAAAAATATATCTATTCTCTACAAATATATCTAAATAATTATTACACGTATAATGATATTG
>NW_004192978.1:0-1832 GCF_000321355.1 Plasmodium cynomolgi strain B
ATAATTTGTTTTTTCATTATTATATTTTTTATATTTTTACTTATAACTCCTTTTTCATTATTCCTATTTTTTTTGTCTTTTATTTCTGGTTTTAATTAGATTTGCACTAAATATAAGAGAATATTAGTATTATTTATCTTAACTCACTTAATCTTGCTACAATCTAATAATAAAATTTACATAGGTTGATATGATATATAGTTTGAATTGTTGTCAGCAAATATGTCACTTGCTTCTTGCATATAGTTTGAAACCCCATCGATGGCATTCATGCTATTTGTGTTGCCTGCACGGAGATTTCGAATCCAGGAGCCTAAGGGTGTATACTAGTATATAAAAAAATTAAAAATAGACATGTGTAATATATTAATTTATTACCATTTTATATGTAATGCATGTTATTTACAGGTTCATACAATAATGATGTGTGTTTTTAAAAAATGTGTATACTCTATATAACATGGAACCAGTTAATAAAACTGTAGCTGCTCCAAGAGCTGTATGAGTTAATTTTTTCCAGTTCCAAACGTTTCGGGTGTTGATTCTACCTTCTGAGGATCGGCTAAATGTTCTGACAATCCATGGCCACCTCCACCAGCTTGAGATACTAGAGGAAGATTCGAAGAATCAACCTTTGCAAGAGCTTCAGTTTCTAGAGATCTTTCGTTCTGAAATTGTTTATAACATTTTAATTTAGATAAATCCTTCTCTGGATTAAGATGCTTGTACTTTATATAGTAATCTGGACAGTTACCACCTCCATGTGAACACTCACTCTCAAAGTATTTATATATTGGAATTATTTCATTAATTTTCTCATAAAATTCACATTTATCAGCATATATTTGAGCCATAGAAAAAAGATAACTATAATTAACATAATACTCGTATAATTGCTTTCCTTTTTCCCAATCTTTTTCTTTAAAAATATTGAAGTTAGGGTAACACCTTTCATTATAAGTTCTTTGTGCTCGTGTATTCATTTTATTTTTGCCAACTAACTGAAAACTACCGAAAGTAATTTCAATATTATCAGTATCATCAGAACCTAGAATACTAGCTAATTTTCCATATATCCAATAATTTACTTGCAAGCAAACATCATAACTAGTGTTTCGTGTATTCCATAATTGAGATTTTTCTATAAATCTTAGAGACTTTTTACAAATTTCTTTCACTCCTTCTTTATTTTTAGGATTAAATTTTATATTACATTTTTCATCATAGTTAGATAAATCCGAATGATCCATTTCTATTTCCTTATAAACTATTTTTGATGGTAAAAACATTGTATATGTTTGGGAAGATAACTATATAAAAAGTAAATAATATTAATAAATAAATAAATAACTATCTTGCACAAATTTCGTTAATATGATTTATGTGTAACAATACTTTGAATTAAAGTAGAATGTTCTATTATTTATCACAGTAAATGAAAATATAAATTACTTCAAGAGGTTGACCTGGTCCATTTGCCATGATCTAGAATAAGTGAAATTATAAAAAAATTTATACTTTATTTGCTTTATGTATTATTTTTCAGGATCTGTAATTCAAAGATACGTCTCTAATGTATGATTCACATAAGATATTATTTGACCTTATTAAAATTTTGTTTGAATAATATTAGAATAAAACAATTATCGTATATTTTATATGTATACTGTACTATTCAAAAGCACTTTATTATAAAAGAAAAATGTGGATGAATTCAAAAAGATGTATGTACAACATAATTAAAAGCAAATACTTAATGCAAAAAAATTTAACATTATTTTTATAAAAATAAACTATTACTGCATTAATTTTATAATTAATTTATCATTAAT
>NW_004192979.1:0-1832 GCF_000321355.1 Plasmodium cynomolgi strain B
ATATAGATTACTTTTTTTGCGAAAAAAATATTTTTTTTGTATAAACAGTAGTTGTCTTTATAATATATATTATTTTTATACTTAGTTTTCAATTAGCAAGGGATTGCAAAATATCTCTAATAGCAAGGATTCCTCATATAATGAAGAATATAGGTTATTGTCAGAAGAGAGTTTAATAATGGGATTAAGCGACAGTGAATTAGAGGATATTTTATCAAAATATAGGAATATTGAAACATTAAAATCTGATCTTTATGATTCTACCCAATATGCTAACTTGCAAAAATGTTGTTCAATTTATTTGGACCTATATAAAGCACAATTTAAGCGTAAATATGATAAAAGTAAAGGTTTAAAAAACTAGATTGTTATTGTGAAAAAAATATTTGATATGATTGATAATATGCGTGATCAGCAAGTAAGTAATAGTAGTGATAACATAAAATTAAATGAAAGTATAGTTAGAAAATGGGGTACACGAATTACTGTAATGTGTTTAATTCCATTGATTGGAATAATATGGCCAATTTTTGCTTTAATCAATACCAGCATATTATCATCTGTCATAGTTAAAGTCCTGTTTGGGATATATAGTATTTTTTAACAATATTAATATTTATGATTTTATTTTTGCTCATGTACATCATGACAAAAGTTGTAAAATATCACGGATTAAAAGCTGGATTGAGTAAATTGAATTTTTGGGAATTTTGTGTTTTTTGGGATTATATATTTTTGCCTAAACGGCATCGGTAATATTTGAAACAATGAATAAATACGGAATGAATGCAATAATCATATAGTAAATATTATTCTGTTTATATTTTAGATATAAAACAGCAATTTTATATACATTTAGTTGAGGTTTAGGGTTCATGGTTTAGGTTTAGGTTTCTCTTATTTGAATAATATTGTTTCTTGATGAGAATTGATCTCCATGAAGCACTATTATATGAAGACCGTAATTGCGTGAAATGTATGTATCTACTTAGAGTACTATTATCTAGTGTGCACACTTATTTTAAGCATACTGATGTATGTGAAAAGGATGGATTTTTTTTAAGTATTATTATATAGAGAATGCGGATGTCCCTCGAATCTTTTATGTGAAGGCTTCAAAATATAAGGTTTAGGGTGCCATAATTTGAAGAACACTACTGAGTGAAGAATACTGATGTTTGTGGAGCACTATTATTTTAAGAGTGTCCCTCACTGAGAATTACAATTGTGTGAAGAGTACGGATGACCCGCAGAACTACTGTATGGACCATAAGGATTTGCCTGGGGTACTATTTTATGTGCAGTACTACTATATTAACAGCACAATTGTGTGAAATGTACGCGTGTGCCTGGAGTACTATTATTTGTAGGGTATTAATATCCTAGGAGTACTATTTTTTGAAGAGTACTGTCGTTCCTGGAATATCAATGGTGGTGATGACATTGATGTGCCAGGAATATATTTGACAAGGGGATACGAATACCCATGGGATATTAACGAATGGTTATTTGGGGTAAAAACAAAATGAAGTAACAAGAATGATCGTAATGAAGTCTATACATCGAGGGCACTTGAACATCTGGCACAATTTTCCATATCGAAGGAGGAAGAAATATATAGGTAGAACCATATAGATGACTTAGGGGTATCAGCAAATGTGAACATGGAGATGAAGGGATAAATGCAAAGGGGCGTAACAAAATGTGATCAAGCGCGACCAAAACAACGCAACGGATAAGAGTACATAAGGAAACCTTCACAGAACAGAGATACACGCGAAAAAGGAAAAGTGGAAACATTGGAAAACACTTTCAATGATATATATGGGGAA
>NW_004192980.1:0-1834 GCF_000321355.1 Plasmodium cynomolgi strain B
CATATATGAGCATGAACATCATAATTATGATAAGAATATATAACTGATGACATGATTTATTTAAATTTTTACTTTATTTTTTCGTTATTATACACATTATTTAATTATAGTATTTATAATATAATTATATATGTAATTACATTGATTTGAAATTATTTTTACAATTATATTTAATCACAATTAATTTTTATTAAATAATGTCTCATATTTTTTATAATTTTTTTTTTCATTTATATTTCACACAGAATTGGCATAATTTCATCAAGTTTTTTTATAATATAAATTCTTTTAAACGTCAAAACGCACATATTTAACATAATTCATTATACCTCTTATAATAATATACAAAAAATCTATTCAAAAATTCTAATGTGCGTTAGAGTTTCTTTTAGAGAAACGAAAATTCTCTGAAATATAATTGATAAAACAGTAGATATATAAACAGAAAATGTTTAAAACGATAATTTTTTCTTTAATTATTCTAAAAAATGTCACGGGGACGTACATTTAAAGATTTTACAGTAATTTATATTTCAATTTACTTTTATGAATTATTAGATGTTATTATATCTTTTAATATAGGGTTTTTACATAAATAGAACTAAACAAATTTAGAGGGAACTAATATATATTTACACATATTATTTACTTTTAATGTAGAAATTAATACAGGAATCTGAAAAAGATTTGCTCTCAGAAAAAATTTATGATGCTATTGATATGGAAACTGAAGACTTACAGGATTATGATACAATATGTAGTAGAATAACGGTAAAAGAAGATGTAGACAAAAATATATATGAAAAAGTAAATAATACGGTAACAGTATTGAGACAATTTTGTAAAAAAATCATAAGATATTTATATCATTATTCATTATCGAATATTCCAAAACCTGAATACGATGTATGCATGGTATTAAATTATTGGTTATACAATAAATTGTATAAAACTTTTCGTCCTAGGAATTACTATTTTTATTTTTCGTTTTTTTGCCAAGCTCCAAGTGTTATGGAATGATGTAGTTAAAGAACAACGAGATAAGTTTCACAATAATATATGTAAGCCAGATCATACTACTATTGGGAGAATAGACTGGAGGAAAAGGAAAGAATTGCACGATTATTATGTTGATTATGGTTATCTTTTTGATATGGCTAAAATCAATAATGATAAATGCAAAGAATATTATGGGAAAATTAAAAAAATTATTGAAGAATATGAATCCTTTGAGAAAAAATGTTCAACTAGAACAGACGAATGTCCAGAATTCATTTATGAACTCCAAAAAAAAATTAAACAGAATAAGCCAGAAAATTTACCGTGTCATGAAGAAATTAATTCTAATAGTGTTCCCATTTTAGAGGGTAATTCTTCGCTTCAAATTAAAGGCCACACTGAAGTGCATCAAAAACCTGAAGATGATATTGAACTTGATATTATAGATAATCTTACATTCGAATCTGATAACCAGTTAGGTAGTGGAAGTTCCGGAATTGGAACAAAAGTTACTCATTCAATTCTTGGGGGAGCTCCAGTTTTATTAACTGCCACAATGTTATATAGAGTATGTAGATATTTTGTAAACTTATATTATTATAGTACGAACGTGTAAACACATTTCATTACATGTACAACAATAATAAGGAAATGTATTACATATCTATATTTTAATTTTTTACATACAAGCTCACACCCTTAGGTCCATGGATTCGTGGGCTCTTTGGAGACACAAGAAATAGTAAGAATACATTGGATGCGTTTTCACCTTATACACAAGAAACAAGCGATATGTTTCTTGATGACACAGCAAACTATATATCTTACGAACCTA
>NW_004193602.1:0-1826 GCF_000321355.1 Plasmodium cynomolgi strain B
TTTTGGTACATATCATGAAAGTAAAACTTTTGTCCTATTATTTTTTTTTTTTATGCTAAAACTATGAATGAGCCATATATTATCCCAATGGAAACAACAAATTATGAATATTCATATGTTAAATATAGGTGAAAAATTCCTAATATGGGATAGTTTATAACATAAAAATCCCATATATAAGAAATTCTATTTATATTAATGCTGGAATTATTTTTTAATTTAATTTATTCTTTTAATTCATTCTATATATATTATAGAAATTTTATTTAAGCATAATACATTTGATTTTGTTTTTTATTATAAGCGCAAGGTAACTGTGCAATTTTTTTTATGTGTTCGTTTATATGCTAAAATATTCAATATATAAGGATTATGAGTTACAGAATTATATATATTTTTATAATAATTATATATATTTTATATTGTCTATTTAATGTTATATATATCTAGTATTATATTAATACTTACAAATTCTCATTAAGTATAACTATCAATATTATTTATTTTTTCCAATAAAACTAAATAATTTTATTGCGAAATTTTTTTTTTACAAGGATTATAATTTATATCAATTAGTCTAGCTTATATAGATGTTATTAAATGCACTATTTCTTCATATTATGTAATTATCCTTGCTTTGTGGGATTTTGGGTTTATATGTTTATTAATATATCAATTTTAATTTTATAACATGAATAGTCATTTTGTTCTTAAAATAATACATAGTGTTGTTTACAGTTTGCCATAAATTATGTAGTCGTTTCATTAAATTTTATTTTAAAATAATTATTTAATTATATTGATCCAGTATTTTTACTTTATATGTATTATTAGTGCAAAAAAATATAACATTCATAACATTATCTCTTAAACGGAAATCATAGGGTGGGTAAAAACTTTTATAATTTTCACAAAATAGTATTTTAATTTTTTTGCGTTACATTACAATATTTTAATGAAATGTATTTTGCATTATTTATATTTTTAATTTAAAAAAAATAGGCTTTATATAAACGTAAAACTTTTCATATATGTCATTATAATATGTTCCGCAAAATTATATGTATCATTATTGGTGGTAAAATATTACAGAGAAAAAGAAATTTCAAATATATTATAATGGAGCAATAAAAGAAATTAATTTACATTATATTAAATAGACGTTAATTTTTTTCAGTCGTTGATTTGGTTTCGCATAGAAAAAAATATTTAGTTCACCTTAAATCAAAAACCTATATCTTAATAATAATTATGTGCCATTTCTTTATTTTACATTTCCTGTAAATTATTAAATTCGTAAACATAAGAAAACGTCCTTTTGTAATACAAAACACCATTTAACCAGGATCATTAAAATTTTTGCATTCACCAAGAATATCTTAAATATATTTATTCTTTCTATTAATTTTATATTGCATATAATAATATATAACTTTTTCGCATATTAAATTAATATTTTACTCCATAATTCCTTTTTTATACATAGAATTTGTACTCTTAAGTAGTTCACAAATTTCTATATTTCGTAGTAATTGATAACAATAAAATTTTAACTAAGTTCCGCTTTTTAGGTTTTTTAGATTTTTTCACATAAATTGCATTTGATATACGAATTAACTGGATTATTCAAAAAGTATAAAATTTAATTGATTATAAGCGTTTTTTAATTCTATATCCTGAAAATTACATATTTCGTTCATATAGATAGCAATGCAATAAAAATGTGAGCATAACACATATATCATATTTTGTTTTTAAGAAATTATTATTTATCTATTTTAATTACGTTATAGGTATTATTTTTTTAGTAATTCCTTTTTATATTA
>NW_004193603.1:0-1823 GCF_000321355.1 Plasmodium cynomolgi strain B
ATTAAATAATCGTTCATTTTTTTTCGGTTGTTGATAAATTTTCGCATAGAAAAATATATTTAGTGCACCCTAAACCCTGAACCACAGCAAATTTCGTGGTATGCGCACCCCGTATTCAACTTTTCTTACTATATTGGAGTTTCTTACTCCTCATCAATTGTTAAGAATTTTTTTTATAAACAAACGTGAGAAATCGACCAATTCTTCCTCTTTCCTCCCAAATTGTTTGTTAAATGAGGTGGTGCATCCGTATTTTCCTACCCATCCCGCGTCTTTACTATATTTTTTTTTTTTTTTGGATGATCTCTCCCCACAAAGGGCTTCATTTTATATTACCGTGGCGTAATTTTATATGAAGGCCGCTTTACTTTTTCCTACCTTCATTTTTTTGGAAAAATACTTAGCATTTGTTCTGCATAATAATTTTGTAATCCCACCCATATGAGTTTCATTTCATTTTGAAACTTTAACTTCTTAACTAAATGCGTGGGTGCTTATCGGCGGAAAGGAAGCCCGTATTTATTTGCATTGCAACTGAACGCAGATTCATCTTCTCCAAAGGAATATCCCGTTGGCGGGGAGTTTAACAAATGCACCGTTCCAAGTAGGCCTCTTTCGAAGGAAGGAGAATAAGGGGGGTAATATATATATATACATATATATAATATATATACGCGCTTAGAGGCGGAAGGAAGGCCATCCCAAGCAGTTCCCTATTTATTTATCTGTTCAGGGAAATGTTTTTTCGTGTTTCGCGAAGGCACATTACTACGCTTTATTTGTATCGCATAGTCGTGCAGAATATTTTTTGGCCATGACATATGCTCTCTCCGCTGCGCGTAACTACAAAAGAGGGGAAAATAGCCCTCTCAGCAAAGTGTGCCATCGTGAAGAAAAAAAAATAAACGCTCTCCACTGTGCATACATATTATTACATATGTATATAATACCCACTTCGAGGTGATGCTGATTTCTTGTGCAACATCTTCACAATACCCACCCATCCAGTGAAACGAGAAGGCGTCGCGCCAGAAAGATATTAAACCTGCTGAAAAAATGGTCCAGAATCATTTTCTACCTAACTTATCACGCTCGTATCTACATACATATATATATTATATTTTTTGCTGCAAGCTTGACTTTCACTAATAATTTGAAAATTACTTTGAAAAAAGGGAACCCATCTTTATTCTTTTTTTTATTTTTCAAACCATTATAAATATTATTTACGTTGATAAAATTCCGTAATTTTTATTTTTCAAAAAAATTAATAAATTTTATGCCATTCAACTTAAGATACAGGCATATGTATATTTACCCGTATTTTGACAGACGATCCTGATTATTATATATTGCTATCAGGCCACGTTATAAAATAATATACCCTAAACATTATTTGAACGCGAAAAATGTGTTGAACCATACATCAGATCTAACAGTAAAAGCTTAATACTAAATAAGAAACCGTAAAAATAATCATAAAATATTAAACATGAAACTAAACCCTGAACATTAAACATGGAAACCTGAACCCTGAACCATAAACACTGAACCCTAAACACTGAACCCTAAACCCTGAACCTTAAACCCTGAAAAATAAACATATATAAAAATATATGTAATATTATTAACGATAAATAATATACATATATATAGTATTCGTATAATTAAAATAAATATATTTTTATAAAATAGTATGTTAAAAATTAAAAGGATATAAATTTTATATAGCCTTTTTTATAATTCCTGGAAATATATATATATTTATGAGTATCACAATTTAATATATTGTTACGTATTTAATTAATATTTATTTTATTTTC
>NW_004193604.1:0-1820 GCF_000321355.1 Plasmodium cynomolgi strain B
ATAATATAAAGACAATAGGAGTAAAAAATATTACCTGCTTTAAAATACAAAATTGAAAAAAAAAATAAACATATTAATTAAAAATTGCACTTATATTTTAATCGATAATTATTATTAACACAATTATTGCAATAATAACTTCATTTAAAACTCGGAATAATTTTAATAGAATATGTATTATACATGATAAAATTTAGTGTATCATATATAAATTATTTTTAATGGATTATTAATTGAATATGGAAATCACATTGATTTTATTAAGATAATATAAATATTCACAAATATATAATTATTTTTTTTGAAATTACACCTGTATTAATTAGTTTTATATTTATTAGGTAAATATCATAAAAGTAAAATATTTCTCTTCTTCTTTTTTTTTTTTTTATGCTAAAACTATGAATGAGCAATATATTATCACATTGGCAACAACAAATTATGAATTTTTATATGCTAAATATAAATAAAAAATTCCTAATATAGGAAGGTTTATAACATAAAATTCTCATAAATAAAGAATTTTATTCATTTTAATATTGTAATTATTTTTGTAAATTAGTTTATTCTTTTATTTCATTCTATATATATTATAGAAATTTGACTTAAGAAAAAAACATTTGTTTTTGTTTTTTGTTATAGGAGTTAGGTACGTTTGCAATTTGTTTTCATGTTAATATATATACTAAAATATTGAACATATATAAGGATTATGAGCTACCGAATGATATATATTTTTATAATTATAATATATATTTATTTTATATTGTTTATTAAGTGTGATATATATCTCGTATTATATTAATACTTACAAATTCGATTAAGCATAATTATCAATATTATTGATGTTGTCACATAGAACTAAATAATTTTATTGCAATATTTTTTTTTTTTTACAAAAATAATAATCTATTTCTCTTCTTCTAGCTTATAGAGATGTTAATATATGCACTATTTCTTCATATTATGTAATTATCCCTGGTTTATGATATATTGTGCTTATATGTTTATAAGCACATGAATGTTAATTTTTATATATGAATAGACATTTTGTTCTCATAATAATATATAGGCTTTATTACAGATTGCCGTAAATTATGTAAGCGTTTCATTAAATTTTATTTAAAAACAAATATTTAATGATATTGATCCAATATTTGTATTTTATTTTTAACTTTTGATTTATATGCATTATTGGTGAAAAAATATATGACACTCATAAAATTATGGATTAAACGCAAATCATAGGATAGGTATAAACTTTTATAATTTTCGAAAAATAAATATTAATTTTTTTCTTTGCATTACATCATTTTAATGAAATGCATAATGCATTAATAATGTTTTTAATCTAAAAAAATTGGCTTCATATAATCGTAATACATGTCTTATATATTATTATAATACATTCCGTATAATTATATGTATGATTCTTGTGTTAAGAATATTACAGATATAAAGAATTTTCAATTATATTATAATTAAGCCATAATAGAATTTAATTTACATTATATTAAAAAAATGTTCAATATTTTGCGGTTTTTGATAAGGTTTCGCATAAAAAAAATATTTAGTGCACCTTAAATCCTGAACCCTAAACACTAAAACATTAATAAATTATTCAGGAATAATA
Source organism: Plasmodium cynomolgi strain B (assembly GCF_000321355.1). Lineage (NCBI taxonomy): Eukaryota > Apicomplexa > Aconoidasida > Haemosporida > Plasmodiidae > Plasmodium > Plasmodium cynomolgi. The sequence continues at coordinate 1,634 of NW_004193604.1, forward strand.
AATTACAGATTATCTATGTGAAATATAATGGCTTTGATATTATAAAATTATTTTAGTTTAGTTTAAATAATTACTCCTGTAGATAAACCTATATATATATTAATCACATATACATATTATTGCAAAGTTTAACTACAGGATATATTAAACTTATTTTATCATTTATATAATTTTAGATTAATTTACA
>NW_004192981.1:0-1820 GCF_000321355.1 Plasmodium cynomolgi strain B
TATCTATTCATTTCTTCTGTTTTATGAATAATATTATATTTTAATTTAATATAAGTTCCATTAAAACTGTCTAGAAAAGGAACCATATTCAAGATATGAAAACTATGAATTTCATGCAGAATGATATTTAATATTGTACCTTCCTTTCTTAAAACTTATAAGTTCATTTTCCTGATACATTAATATTATTTTTCTCATTTCGTCATAATTATTTCTATGATAATGAGTTAATTTTCCTTTTTTAGAATTAATCAATTGTCTATGTAGGTTAAACTCTTAGAAAAAAATACTTAGGTATATAAGTAATTAATATATAGTGCTCAACGATAATATATAATGATGAAAATCAATTTTATGCTGTCTATATTATACTTAAAATAGAAAACTATTTTCTTTAACCTTATATAATCCCCCAAACAAGGGAATTAATGCATCCGTTGTTCCTATAAGTGCTGTTGACATAGTATTAGTTTCTTCGCATTGAATCAATCTTTTAAAATTATTCGAACATTCAATAGATTTTCCATATACTGTATTATAATGTTCTACATATTTTGTTTTAAATTTTTTTAGTTGTTTACAAAATTTATTTTCTTTAACACTTCACAAATAACTTGCTTTTATATGATCACTACAACATTTAGTAGAGTGTTCTAATAATAAATACAATTTATCATGTTGGCTTTTTACTTAGAATATCATTGAGTTTTGTATAGTTCTCATGTAAACCTTATAAAAGATTCATTTTTTACAACTTCACTTCCCTAATATTATATATAAAAGGTGGCGACAAATTAACTAAAAGCTTATACGTACAATGATGGATCAACACCTCGCAAAAATCTTTAGCACAAATAGTTTCATTAAGTTCACTTTTATTTATGTTAGAATTTAACCAGTAATTTAAAAAATACCAATACTTTTTATAGTCGTCATGACTTTCATTTTTAACATTGGTTAATGATTTTTTAGATTTATAAACAGCTTACAGTTATTCATTACCACTTTGATATGATTAAGAGTATAAATTTGTGTAAAACTATTGCAATAATCCAGATTATCTAAGGGATTGGTATCAACCTTTACTCTCCCTTCATTTTCTACATAGGTAAGTATATTGTCAAAAAAATCATAATAAAAATTAAAAGATAAATAATAATTTATTAACAGAAAGAAAGATAGTTATAAACATATATTTTATAACATATAGTTATTTATATAATCTATAAAGAATATACAATTAATATATTTTTTTTACTAAATCAAATGAAAACATACATTTTTAACCTCAATTCTGGAAGAGCACGGCATTTTAATTAAGTTATTCTTTTTAAATGAAAAAATAAAACAGGTTAACGCATAAATATATTTATTGAATTATCTAGATATATAAATTATTGATATTATAATCTTTAATTTTATTTATATATTATTTATGGATATTGCCTTTTATGAGAAACGACAATAAATTATCATCGAAAAAAATATTTTCAGTAATAAGAAAATGAAAGTGTCAAGAATAAATTTATTATTATCTTAATATAAAATAAATTTATAAACTTAAAAATATGTAAGAATAATGAAAATAATAAAAAAGATATTTTTGTAAAAAATATTGTTATATAGTAATATATTTATCTATTGTTTACAATATTGATGAAAAAATAAATTGTAACTTGAAAACAATAACTTTTTATTTTTATGGAAGAAGCTATATATAGATTTTCACTTTATAGTATCATTAAATAAGGCAATAAATATTATGTTAAAAAAAATTTATAATAATTAAAAAAAAATATATTTATACGTTTAAAATTTAA
>NW_004193605.1:0-1820 GCF_000321355.1 Plasmodium cynomolgi strain B
TACTAAACTTTACCATCAGCAGTGTAATATATATATTATACTTCTTAATTATTTGATAAAATTGATAAAGTATATAAATGAAGTTATTATATAAAAATAAACAATATATAATGGTAAATAATAAATTTTGATATTATATTCTCTCTATATTTGTTTTATACATATATCTATTTATAACCTACGTATGTTTTTTCAATCTGAGAAAAATAAGATTAAAATTTTTATATAATTGTTTCTTTTTTATTTGAATTATTTTATAACGCAGAGATAATATATTTGTTTTCCATATTCTAGTTATTTCTAATAATTATTTCAGTGAGCCATTAATTATATTACATTACATTACATTATATTATAAGAAATTATCATTAAGCCCTGTAGAAGGGTGCCTACATCCTTATATCACTAAATCATTAATAATATAATATTTAAATACTGTGTCATAATTCCAAAAATTCAATAAAATATTATTAGATTTATTTAATATTTTTATAACATTTCTATATACTCTTGTCATATATAGCATTGTATTATTATTTTTAAAGTTATATTTTAATTGATCTATATCGTTATTTGCGTGATAATATAATTATAATACTTTTTTGTTAATTAAATATTTTTTTATATCTTAGCATTTTAAAATTATTTTCAACCATTTTCTTTAATTATAATGAATTTGTGGCCTTATAAATTTTTATTAAACATAAGTTTAATATATTTAAAATATATTTATAGGAGGCACAGGCAGTATATACCTATAAGAATTATATTTCTATTTTATATAAAATGAGAAGGATTATACAGTATGTAAATATATATTTCCAAAATGATAGGCATTCTTTCTCTTTTAACAGTATTATTGATGAAAATTATTTATATATACGTAAAACAGTAAATATCTAATAAATTTAATAATTTAGAAAAAAGAATAATACAATGAAAAATTTTCATGGATGTGTATACGACATAAAGTAGATATTTAACTTATACTAAAAAATATACACTATACTTATATTTGTGAATCTTTAATATTTTTATGTTTTACCTGAATATATTTATCTATAATTTTATTTATTCATATAAGCATAACCCTGATATATTTAAGTTGTTGCACATTACTATAATTATGTAGAAGTCATGCAGAATGATAAGCCATTTTAATTATTTTATGCATTAATAATTTCATTAAAATGTCTTTTATAATTACTTGGACAGATAATATGGTTTTTTTACATGTATCATGATCATTCTTACAATTTTCTATATAACCAGTAATACATTTATTTTTCAATTTTTTCCAATTCGATAACATGAAGTTAGTATTTTTTATTTTCAATTAACCAAATTTCTTTAATGCCTTCATTCTTAAATACTTCATAAATATTAGTAATTCTATTCATGTTACATTTGTTTTTAATTAATTAATCATAAAACTAGTATTTGAAATATGCGGAAAGATTATTTAAAACATCAGGTAGAGACTTAAAATTATTCTCCTTAAGAGACAAAAAGTAATTATTGCTCTTAGCTTTTTCAAGGAAAATATTTATTTCTGAATATATGATATTATCCTTTAAATCTAAATTAAAATTTATCATATAGTCATCAGTTGCACAACTGGCATTTAATTCATTGTAAAAATACTTCAGATCAGCATTTTACATAAAGTCCAATAAAAAATAATTGTCAAAGATAGAAATTAATTGTTATAGTAATGATAAGATTTTCACATAATTCATTAAACATAAGAACTATATAATGTAAAAAGGGGACATATAATAATATTAAAAATATATATATACATTTCTTAAGGATTAATT
>NW_004192982.1:0-1817 GCF_000321355.1 Plasmodium cynomolgi strain B
TTTTCTCTAGCAATCTTATCAGATTCAACCTCTTGAGCATCCTGAGATGATTCATTTTGATTAATTATAACATTTGGTAAGGTCCAAACTACTTTAATAGGTACTTCAGGATTCAATTTTTTCCCATACCTAGTATAAACAACTGCTTCATTTTTAGAAGGAAATGCATGTTTGGGATCTACGTAAATGCAATGTGCAATTTTGCTAGGCTTTTCTCCTTCTTTTACCTCTTCATAATAAGAACTAAAACACTTCAGGTAAGCAATATTCATGTTATTCTTTAAATTGGGAATGTCTATATTGCTTTGTTCTCCATCTTTTGCATTCTGATTAATTTCTTTTCTATCACGTGATGTGTCAACATTGTCTCTTGATACAGAAAGGACTGTAGTTGGATTGTACTTGCTATCACATTCAAAGTATTCATCAATACAGTTGTATAAAAAACAGCAGTCTCTATAATGTTTGTCATACAAATTCTTAATATAACTAACATAATTATTGTATTTGTTGCATTCTCCAGCAGATAGTTTACACTTAATAATTTCTCCATAACTTTTAAAATAATCGTGCAAATGTTTCATCTCTCTAATCCTATGGAAATCGTATTCATATCCATTCAAATATAATTGACGATCATCTAAACTTTTTTTTTATTTTTTTCCTATATCGAGGACTTCAGTAAAATGTTTTCCGTGCCTATATCCCGATGAACCAAACATATTATATAATTTGTCATATATCCAGAATGTCAAATAACGATAACTATCATCATATTCTTTTATTTTTTCTTTCTTATTTGATAAATCATTCAAATTTCTTAAGAATTTCAAGCAAAGATTTTTTAATCTCATCATTTGTAGTGTTTAAGTCATTGCAATGGGTAGTAACATTCTCATCAATAGTAGTAATGTCTTTATTCAACTCAGTATATATATTGTGGGAAGCTAAATCGGTCAGTACATTGGCCTGTACACAAAATGTGAGAGAATCAAAAATATAAACAGTTAAATGAAATATATCCAAAAGGAAATTTCCCCTTGTGTATAAAAAAAATTGTTACAATTCCATGAAAAATCATAAATATTGTTAAAATATAAAATGTAAAGATACCCATCCATTGTCACCACCAGACGTCATTCTATATTAAATTCTGTTCAGTATTTTTGAGGGTTCAAGGTTTAGGGAACACTAAATATTTTTTTATATAAGAAAGCTTATCAACGACGGAAAAAAATTGAACATTTTTTTAATATAAAGTAAATTAATTTCATTTATTGCTCAATTATAATATAATTGAAATTTCTTTTTGTCTGTAATATATTACCACCAATAACGATACTTAAAATTTTTAGTGAATATAATATAATGACATATAAGACATATTTTACCGTTATATGAAGTCTACACATTTAAATTAAAAATATTATTAATGCATTATAGATTTCATTAAAATATTGTAATGTAACGCAAAAAAATTAAAATTTAATTTGTAACAATTATAAAAGTTTTTATCCACCCTGTGATTTCCTTTTAATACAAAATTTTATGAGTTCTATATTTTTTTGCACCAATAATACATATAAATCCATAATTAAAAATAAAATAGAAATATTGGATCAATATCATTAAATAATTATTTTTAAATAAAATTTAATTAAATGATTACATAATTTATGGCAACTTTTAAACAAGCTCAAATATTATTATGATAACAATATGTATGTTCATGTTGTAAAATTAAAATTGATATATTTATAAACATATAAGCGCAATATATCATAAATCAAAGATAATTACATAATATGAAGGAATGG
>NW_004193606.1:0-1816 GCF_000321355.1 Plasmodium cynomolgi strain B
AATCCTCTGTACTCTCTGCATTTATGGTTTATACTAATTCGAGATAACTTATTTTTATTTGTCATTTATTATTTCTCATTGTGGTCTTTAATTTTATTGTGGATCGTTCCACTCATAATATTGATAAGGGCTGTATTGCATATAGATATCATTTTCGTAATGTGTTGGTCCTGACAATATTCTCTCTATTCTTTCCTTTCTTTTTCTTCTTTTTTTCTCCTTCCTTTTATTGAATATAAATTTCAAAGGTGTGAACTATAATATAGGGAAATTAAATTTTTTAAATTATAATTTAAATATATAATTATGAAGATATTAACCATATTTATTACATGCAATCGTTTATTTTACTTTTAATAAAATGAGAAATAATATAATAGCTCCTATAATGGTTATAATGTATTTGATATACTCTATAAGTGAATTTTCTCCAGGTGGCGTGTTATTTAATATTAATATGTCATCTTCTCTAGGAATATTTCCGTCTGGAGAATCTACTGTTTTTATTTAAAGTATTAACATTATGTAATGTAGATGATTCATAATATGAATGAGTATTAGTTTCAATTTGATTTATATTTGAACGTTGAATACTTTCCGTGCTGAACTTACCATGCTTGTGTGAATCTTGTGGTTGAGCTCCTTGCTCTTGTGAATTTAAATGTTCATGATCAGATGTATATTCTGAACGGTCTAGAAAATTTTTATTATCTTTTTCTTCTTCATATGTAGACTTTATTTTTAAGAGTATCTCTGATTCAGATGATTCATGTAGTACAGAAGTGTGGTGATGATAATAATTTTCAGTGAACTCAATCCCTTTAGAATCATGAGTACCTTCAGAATTTTTAGAGGTAAGAACACCTTCAGAAGTTCTTCCATTAACTGATTCGTGAATTCTACTTATATATTTAGGTTTTGGTAAAGGTTCTTTAAGAAGATTAATTATAATTTCATCACTAATACAGCCATTGGAAGGTCCATAACCATTATTACTATTATAAGAATATTCATCATGGACAAGATGTATACTATATTGTTCATTATTATGTAAGTCATGTGAGAGTTTGTCTGATTTTACGTCTGAACTGAGGTTAGGTTTAGCTTGTGATGGACTACTAGGAGAAGGAGATACATCGATATATGAAAAATTATTTAAGGGACAGTTAGGTTCTAGATGAGCATCTAATGTACTTGCTGTAGATGCAACGGTGGTTTGCTGCTCTGCAGTCCCATGGTCAGGTACAACAGAATGATTCACATTATGTTCTAAAATTTCTTCCTGATGTAAACAGCCGGGTACAGATGAATCTGTTTTACAACTTGATTTTGATATTTTTTCTTTTGGTGGAACTTGTTCATTTGCGGATCCCGCTTGATCTTTAGATAATTCTTTTGTTTCAGTTATGGATTTATCATCTTCTTTACCAATGGGTATCGATTTATTACATAATTGAGTATATTTAGTTGATAATTTTTTTATATCATTCTTAATACTTATATGATCATTTAAAACATAATGTATCTCACATTTTTTGTATTTTTCCCTTTGTTCATTTATATGATTATGAAAAATCATCACATTTTTTGGGGTATATTTGCATCTCCATTATCCTGAAATCCCGAAAAAAAATTTTCAAGTTCAATCGTTATATCGACATATAATTCTACACAATCATCTTTACTTAATACTGTACTTGGTGTAGCAACAGAAATTTTCACTGAACCCATTATTCATCTATTAATTTCTTTTACAATTGTGTTGTCTTTTTTTCGACCTAAATATACTATTCAGAAAAAATTATTTATGCATACA
>NW_004192983.1:0-1812 GCF_000321355.1 Plasmodium cynomolgi strain B
GTAAATTATCTTATAATAAGTTCTTTTTACATCACTGTAGAAATTATTTTTCTTTGCTCCTTATATAATACTACAAAAAGAATAATTAGTATTTATTTTATGTAAATTTTTATGTTGAATTTTAAAGTTTATTCTGTTTAATATAGTTATGTAAATTGTTAAATGAACATTATATATTTTATAACATTAATCTTTCAAAGGTGATAATTAGATGATTCATTATATATAAGAATCTTATTAAATTTATTTAATTTTAGCATATTTAAATTTATATATTTGTTCAGTTTTATGCTAATCTTTCATATATATGGAGATAATGAATATATATTATAGAATATGCTCTAAACTACATTACAATTTAATTATATAAGATAGATATTAATTTTATTTTGTACCATTACATGTATTTTTTATTGAGTATAAATAATGATTTGGATAACACATCTTATCATACTAAAAATTATTAGTATATATTTATTATTAATAATGTAAAATTAATTTCCTTTGATTTATTTTATTGTTCTCCATATTTAGTAATGTCTTTATCATCTACTCATATAATTATTGTTTTAAATATTTATGCAGGTTGCAATTTTTGCTTTATATTATAAACTTTTTTGAATAATTTCTTCTGTAATGTTTCAATAGTAAATAATACGATAAGTAAGAAGTTTCTTTTATCATATATTGTATTACAGTTTGAACGATATATAATAATCTGATTATGCTTCTTAATTAATATATATATTTTTAGGTAAGTATACATTACTGTTTTCATGAAGAATTATATCTTATTTGATACATCGTATCGTTAAAACTTTCCTCACGATTGCCAATTCCATTTTAAAGTAATTCGTAATTGTTCTTTTTCATATTTTCCATTAATTTATTTCTTCCTAGTATTTTTGTATTTATCCATGATCCAAATGGAGAAAACTAAAGGGAAAACAATAAATAATAAAAATGAAATATGCATTTTTTATAATTACATCATTCTCTATGATATTTTTTAAATATTATTGTTCTTATATGTGACATATTTAACCTTATACGTAATTATCGAAAATACAGATATACTCAATATTATACTGAAAATAGTAAATATACTAATATTGTTATCATAATTGTTTTCCTCTGTTTGTGAAAGGGATGGTTGCATTGGATTTTTGAAATTTTGCTTTTCTTCTAAATCATAAGATACTAAATTTTGATCTTTTTTTTCTTCTAAATGTGTTTTTACTACTGATTTGACTTCTCCAGTCTCCGTCACCTTTGCATTATGTTTCTTTTCATTTCCTATCAGTGGTAATGTTGATATATATACTTTATTGCACCCCCTAGAATTATTATTCCCAATGAATTGTTCATATTTTCTTTTAAACAATTTTAATGCCTCACAGTAATTATCTTTATTATCAGTAGAACAACTGTTTATAGCCTCTTTAAATTTTTCAACGCATTTAGCGGAATATGACTTGCAATTTTCATCATCATAAGTAATATTTATATAATGATAAATAGTATATAAATCATACAATATGTTCATTTTTTTTAGATCTTCAGCTTCAATGTCATATATTTTATCTGTCAAATGTTTTTCCTTATCAAATTTAATATCATTAGAAATAATTTTTCATAAAAATTCTTAGCAGATATATTTAATATATTTTTATTTTTTAATTCTCTGTTTAACCAATAGTTCAAGTATTCACAATTTTCATTATTCCTAGAAGTAAAGCCACTAAATTCAACAAAAACTATATTATACAAATATTTAAACTTGGCACATAAATCACTTAATTCGTAAATTCT
>NW_004193607.1:0-1809 GCF_000321355.1 Plasmodium cynomolgi strain B
GATATCTATTTATTAGTAAATATTTTTTTATCTATATTAATGTATTATTAATAATAAAGTCTTCGCCTTTAAAAAATAAGCGATCATATTTAGAACTACTAGATATTAAGCACTTAATCTATAATTTAATATAAATTAATTATTTATTGAGTGGTGATTTGAAATATAATATAAAAATTGAAATTTTTTATTCTTATTATCTTAAATTTAAATCTCCATTTAATTTTTATTTTAACTCAATAAATGCAAGTGACTATAGTACAAATATTCCAATTATAATTAACCATATATGATAAGCAATTATATTTTACAAATATGTTTAGTTCTAATAAATTAATTGTTTATTATATAGAAATAAACTTTAATTAACTTTTTTTATAATACTAATAAAATAAGTAATTATAAAATAGTTTTTTTCGTAGAATATTATATTTTTCTTTCTGTTTACCATAAACATCGAATACGTTAATAAAACAAATTCCTTATTTATATAATAAACAAACTATCATTATAATATAATTAAAAAGTTTATTAGTTAGTCCATAGAAAATCCTAATCAAAAGAAAAAACAACATTCTTATATTATTTTAAGCATATACAGAAATTAAAATAATTATATGATTATTGATAATTCCCAATCATGTTGAAGGTTATTTCATTCTCATAGTTCCACACAATTTACTGAATAATTAAAACAAATTAAAAGGAATACCAAGATACCTAAGCATTCCATATATTTAGAATAATACCAAGTTGGCAATATATTCATAATTTTTATTACAATATACAAAATAAACATGTTATAAAAAGAAGAGTATATATATTATCATTGTGCGATATAATTAATTCAATACTTTTATAATTATTTTGCGTATAATACAAATGGAAAAAATATATTTCTCCATTTTCTATACTTAATTTATATTACATATGTTTAATCTATTACTATTGGAACTCACATAATTATAATAATAAATTATCATAATGCAATGATGTACCTATATTCATATAATCAATTTTGTGTATTCAAAATCTTTATGGTGTTATGCTTTAAATTCAGATATTATTTAAGCATAAAATAATTTTCATTAATTTTTTTTTTGAACAAAATTTATATAATATATTTTTTCCATACATTCTATTAATACATAAAAGTATTTGTTATGATAATAAAAAGGAATTTTACTTTATTCACAGTTATTATCTACAAGTTGTATATAGTAGAAAATATTGCATGTATTATAGGAGTCGTTATGATATATTTACACAAAATATATTCGATTACTTCTGTTCTATTAATATGTTAATGATATTTATGTATTTTTATCATATATATAATGATAAATATAACACATTTTATATAAGATTATTTAAGCATGCATATATAAATTTTTTTTATTCTATATTTATTAAGATGCCATTTATATTTTTGATGTTAGATTGTTATTACTTTTATATTTAACAAATATTTTTGTAAAGCTCCTAAAATTAATCATAAAATTATTTATACGTTAAATGAAATATATATATTTAATATATCTCATTGTTATACATTTATAATAAAAAATTAAGTTATATTGATTTGAAATAACATTAAATAAGGTGTATGAAAAAAATATGTTTAGAAGATTATATTTTTATCTAAAAATATATTCATTCCTAAACTATATAAGTTATAAATTATTTACATACATTAGTGAAATCAGCATTACTGTCAAATTTACACTCTTATGAATAAACAAATATACATTAAGTAAAATGATAATGTGTATAACAGATATAACAACAAAAGGTATATAGTATAAAATG
>NW_004193608.1:0-1807 GCF_000321355.1 Plasmodium cynomolgi strain B
TATTCCATATATATAAAAACATTTAATACTTTTAATAATATACTAGAGCAATATTTTTTTCATTCCTTTGTTTTAGGTTTAGGGTCCAGGGTTTAGGGATTAGAGTGTTCAGGTTTTAGTGTTTAGGGCTTAGGTTTATATTTATGTTATGGTTTAACCGTTTATTTTTTAGGTTACGGTTCTATCTTTTAGGTTTTGGTTTTTTGTTTGAGATTTTATTTTTACTTTTACATGGTTTAGCTTTAGTATTCAGTTTTCATTGTTCAGTTTTTAATCTTTCAGGTTTAGGGTTTACAATTTATGTTTAGGTTTTCATGTTTAGTGTTTCAGGTTTAGGTTTAGGCTTTACGGTTTATGTTTATATTTACCATTTAAGTGTTAGTTTTCATATATTGTTGATTAATTAGGGTTTAGATATTAGATTTCATGTTTTAGGGTTTATGGTTTAGGTTTATTGCTCATGTGTTAGGTTTTATGTATCGTTCATCAAGTGCTGCATTTGAAAATGCACATTTGGTTATATTATTTTACAACCGGATGAATTTCAAAATATAACTCGCAGGAACATAAGTTAATAAGCGGGCAGACGTACATATGCCTGGAACGTCAGATGAATAATGAAAATATTTATTTGTTTTTAGAAAATATAAAAAATATAATAATTTTCGTATTTCTGCGAACAAATTAAATTATTATAATATTTTGAATAAAAAAAAAAAAAAATGTGGTTCCCCTTTTTTTTCAAGGAAATTTTCTAATTAGTAGTAAGAGCATGAAGCCCGCTGCAAAAAATAAGTATATGCATGTATTTTTGTACGAGAGTGGAATATTACGTACAAAATATTTCCGGACCTTTTTTCCATTAGGGCTAGCTTCTTCCTGGCGCGCCCAGTTCTCGTTTATCTCCAGGGAAATGTGATTTGATGTCGTTGCAGAGAGCAAATGAGCATCACTCCCAAGCAAGTGTTATTTACATATGTAATAATATATATGTACTGTGGAGGTTTTTTTTTTTTTCTTTCACGATGGCACGCTTTGATGAAAGAACTATTTTCCCCCTTTAGCAGTTGTCCGCAGCGGAGATAGCATATATGTCATGGGCAAAAATATGCTGCACGATTATGCCATACAAATAAGATATAATAATGTGCCTGTGCGAAATACGAAAAGAACATTTCACTGCACAGATAGATAAATAGTTGCACTGCCTGGGTTCGGCTTCCTTCCACCGCTAAGCGGGTATATATATTATATGTATATATATATAATAACCCCCTTAAACTTTTTCCTTCGAAAGCGGCCTACTTGGAACGGTGCATCTGTTAAACTCCCTGCCAACGGGATGTTCCGTTGGAGAATCTGCATGTACTTGCAATGCAAACAAATACGCGCATCCTTTCCGCCGATAAGCACTATGCATTCAGTTAAGAAGTTAAAATCTCAAAATAAAATAAAACGAAAATTGGTTTGATTACAAAATTATTATGCAGAAAAGATGCTAAGAGTTTTTCAAGAAAAATCAAGGAGGGGAGAAAAAGAAGCGCCCTTGGCAAAAAAACTACGCCACAGTAATATAAGTTGCATCCAATATGGGGGAGAGGCCCTCCCCCCCCAAAAAAAAAATATATCAAGTAAACATGTGGTGTTGCAAGGAAAATGGTTCAAACTTCAGGGATTAGGGTGCACTAAATATTTTTTTCTATGCGAATGCTAATCAATGACCGAAAAAAATTGAACGTTTATTTAATATAAAATAAATTAATTTCTTTTATTGCTCAATTATAATATAATTGTATTTTGATTTTTT
>NW_004192984.1:0-1805 GCF_000321355.1 Plasmodium cynomolgi strain B
GCTTTTTGAAAAAGTGTAAAAGATTTAGTTGAACTGTAAAATATATATAGAAGGAGAGGTATTATTCGTAAATTTATATTATGATCAAGTTTTATGGAGTATACTTTTAAATCATATTACGTAATTATTTTTATTTATATAAGTAATTATGATGTTGAATAAATAATGTTATACACGGCTATTAACAAATATGTTACAGAGTATATAATGGGAAAAAATATAAATACATTAATCTTATCTAAATATTGAAAATAAATTTCTTATATTTCTTGTTAATTTGTACATGTTCATATTTATTTATTTGTTCAATTTTTCAATATACATTTTTGTAATTATTTTGGTTTTATGCTATTAATGCATGAATATTTTATTTATTAATCTTTGTGGCAATTAATTGATAGTTTTTAAATCGAATAATTTAGTATTACATGATATTCTTTTATAATAATTTTTATTTTTAACAGTTTTAAATTAAAAACATTAAGCAGGATGGTATCCAATATAATATGACTCTCCTAAATATGCATTAAAAGATTCTGGTGCATAATCCAATAATCCATTGTTTCCTCCATATAAATTTTTCCTATTATTATTGTTCCATACAAATCTATTACTTAAGATTCTTCCTAAGGGTGTAAACTAGCATATAAAATAATAGTAAATAATATGTATAACATATTTATTAATTGTAAATATACATGTATATGTAAGCTCTTAACAAAAATACAAAAATTATGTGTAATAAATAAATATGCTCATACTTTATATAAAGCACCAGAGGTCATAGAAGTTACCACTACTCTAAGAAATCATTGCCAGCATTTGTACCTCTGCAGGTAATAGTAGAATCAGGAGTTTCTGTAATACTTGTTTGTAGAGGGGGTGAAGTTACTATTTTTTGTGCTTGAATATGTGCTTGTGCTTACGCTTGTTCATTTTCCTTTTTTAGCTTATCTTGGTAACATATAAACTCAGCTAACAGCTTTTCAGGATTATACTCTTTGCATTCCTCAAAAAAAATTTGGATAGTCAACATTACAAGAGATAGAACATGGATTCCTAAAATAATCATATAGCCTTTTTTGTACTTAACATATTTATAAAAATCATCGCACCCTATATTAAAAAATTTAGCGCTTGATATAATTCAAACAATATTGATGTAATATTCATATAATTCTTTTCTTTGTTTTCAATTCATGTAGCTAAGAGGAACTTTATCAGGTTTAAATTTCTTATAATATTTTTCACTACTACTGTCATTAACACGTTCTTTCCATATTTTTTCTAGTACATTATAAGCATTATCAAATTCTGACCTTTCCTTGGAACGATAAAGATCATTTAATGTATAATATGCCCAATAATTTAAAAGATTATAGATACTGAACTTGTTTTTGCCATTATCTGATAGCTTATTATTTTTCAAATAATTTAAAATAGTTGAAAATACACGACTTACATGTCTATCATGCTTTGGGATTTGAGGTGTACAACAATACTAATCGTAATCATTATGTTTATTGACATTTTCTAATTTATCATAAAATTTACTTGAATTTAATTTTTTTCACGTGAAAAATCTACTACCTAATTATAATGAAAAAAGTAAAATGATTTAAATAATTACATAAAGGATCGTTATTAAAAATAATTTACGTAAAGTGAAACTTTTAAGTAAATGGAATGGTAATAATTATATATAGTATATAAACATTACATCTAGTTTTCTCCGATGTGCATTTGTTACACTCATCATTATTAAAAATACATTAAATTTTGATGTTTTTTAAAGATGTATCATG
>NW_004193609.1:0-1805 GCF_000321355.1 Plasmodium cynomolgi strain B
AAAAAGAACATAAAATTCTTTTGAATACAAACGAGAAAAGCAACTATATATATAAAATATAACAAAACATTATAATATGTATATACAAATGGTTTAGATTTAGGTTTCAGGGTTTAGAGATTAGTGTTACGGTAAATATTTAAATATGCGAAACGATAGGATTATTTAAATATTAATAAAATTATCATCATTGTATAAATCTGTGAAATAGTTCAAATTGTAGAAAATATTAAATTTAATTGTTAAATGAATACTTCTCTGGAATATTTCCATGAGTTTGCTAAAATAGCAAAGGTAAGGAATTTACGGAATTAGAAGACATTGCTGTTTCCTTTCATTATTGTATATGCTTAAGAATTCAAAAATGTATGCGAAGCAGTAAAAATTTTAGTTATATGACAATTTTCTTTTGATAATATTCAGCAAATATTGTTTCATTTTACTTCAATTGTTTTTGTATTTTATAAAATTAGTATGTTCTATTTTGCATAAATCATATTTTATTTATTTATAATGAGATTTAATTTAACGAAAAAAAAAAAAAAAAAGCTCTCCTCAGTTCATAATTATTATTACATATGTATATAATACCTGCTTGGGGGAGATACTGATTTGCTGGTTGCAACAACTTCAAAAAAAACTCCGCTCGAATAAAACGAGAACTCTGCGCGCCAGGAAGATACTATCCCTTCTGGAAAAAAAAATCCAGAAGCATTTTTTACGTAACCTGCCACGCTCGTACCAACATACATATATATACTTATATTTTGCTGCACGCTTTGCGCTCTCTTACTAATTTGAAAATTACCTTGAAAAAAAGGGACCCACCTTTTTTTTTTTTCATTTTTAAAACATTGCAAAAAGTTTTGCATCGTACAAATCTGCAATTTGTATTTTTTTTAAAAATAAAAAAAATTTTTCATTCATCTGAAGTTATAACTATATGTACATTTACTCAAATTTTGACCTCGCTTCTGCTAGTTATATTTTGCTATGCGTCCAAGATATAAAATAATATAGCTCAATATGCTCTTTCAAACACGCAACGGGCTAACCGACACATCGAACCTAACCCTTTAAAAATAAACGTAAATCCTGAACCATATACCAAACATGAACATAAAAAAAAAAACCCTAAACCCCGAACACCAAACCTAAACCTGAACCCTAAACCTACGAATATATATATTTCAGAAAAAATATGAATTAATATAATTTTATATATATTTTAAAGTATCATGAATATATGGATAATTGTGGAAATTAATTTTTATTTATTTTATTTATATCCTGGTTTAAGACAGAATTATTCAAATTTCATTAACAAGTATCATGCGGATTATTCAATATATTTTTAAAATATTTCGATATATCACTTTCAATATATTTGTATTTATAATATATTTTGTGATCACATTAATAATATAATGCATTATTTATTCCTTATATATTCCTTATTTTTAGATTATTTAATTATATCTTTTAAATATATTGAATATATTTAAGCATTCATATATACACAAAATTATGTTATAAATAAATATTACACCACTCATTTTATACTATGACTTTTTTCAGTTTATAACTAATCCCATGTTAAATATATTAATTCAGATAACAATATATCATATAAGCTTAAAATGAGTTACATAAATATATAATTCTCGAATGAAATACAATACCCCAAAAAACAATAAAGGTAATATATTAATTGCTTTATAATATATTAAATTTTTATTTTAATATAAGTTTAATTATGTTGGTTCATGCTTAAGATTTATGATTAGAGTAAAATAAACCTTCCT
>NW_004193610.1:0-1803 GCF_000321355.1 Plasmodium cynomolgi strain B
TTTAGGGTGTTAGGTTTAGGGTTCAGGGTTTTAGCGTTCAAGGTTTGATGAACTCTCCGTGGTATTTTGTTGAATAACTAGAACTTGAGGAGGAACAGAACCCAAAGCAGGATCGGCAGGACCAGGATTAGCATGAAAAGGTGGAGTGTTAGGAGCAGAAATAGAATTTGATTTAGTAGCAGAAGAATCAGAACTAGAAGTGGGAGAAGCAGTAGATGCAGGAGGATCAGCAAGAGGAGTTGTGAGAGCAGGGATATTGATGGAAGAAGTAATAGAGGTAACAGTGCTAGAAGTGGGAGAAGCAGAAACAGCAGGAGCAAGGTTAGGAATGGAACAAGAAACAGTGATAAGTGATGTAGACAGAATAAAATCGGTTGCCCCGTCTAGTTTCCCATCATTGCTTTGTATATATGTTTTTAAAGGTTCAATTTTAACAGCATTATTTTGGTTTCCACCAGCAGAGCCTTCATTACCATTTTCTTTTGCCGTATTATCTTGGGTACTTGTAGAAATGCTCTCAGTAGATATTTTATCAGTATTTTGTGAAGATTCGTTTTTTTGAGGGGAAGGCAAGGATTGTGTTTTTTCTATTAATGATGTAAAAGATGCTTTAAAATCTTCTATTCCACTAAAAAGTTTAGTGTTTTCATTATGTAAAGATGGAATATCATTATGTTGTCCATTGTTCAATTTTTTATCTGTTATAGCATTTTTATTATTTTTGTTATAACACCAATTGTATAAACCTGAACCATTAGTCAGTAATTGTTGAATAGAAGTATTTTTATTTAACCAATTTAAAATAACCTCTATACTTTGATCTTTTTCTTTATTATCAACATTAAGTGAATTGTATTTACATTTAGTATATTTACTATCATTAGCCAATTGACTGTCTAGAATATTCATTGCATTAAAAATTGGTTTAATAACATCTATTGGAACACAATGTGTTTTAATGATATAATGAATCTATATCCTTAATGTGTTACATTTTGTATTAGGTGACACATAGTTTGCGTAATTTTTAGATATGGATTCATCATCATTTAAAGTTACGCTGTGTATATTTTTTATTAGAGTCATGCAAAAAACCTTATATCCTTCTTTAGCTGAATCCTCATCTATTGAAGTTCCCTAGCATTCCTTTTTAAAAGCTCTTATAACTCTTTCTCCATCATCATCATAATCAACATCTTCTTCATCATCTTCTTCAACAGTAAATTTGTCAGAAAACTCATGAAACAAAATCCTTATTTGATCTAAAGATGGATGTTAAAAAGAAATAAAAAGAACATATAAATATACAAACATTTCCTGGACATAAGCAATTTATTTTATCTTTTGGAACTACGATAATATTTAATTAATGGTTATAAATATTTATTTCATAGAAAAAGAAATTATAAATTACCTTCTATATTTGCCATTTATCTATTTCTTCAATTAACGAGGGTTCCATAATAAGTTAAGAATTACAGCAAGACAATCTGTATTTATATATATATGAAAAATTATAACATAAAATTAGATGATATATAAACTTTTGTTCTAACATAAATTAAAATTTTTATTATGTTTGAATTAATAAAATAATTTTTCTGTTTATATACTTTTCTATCTTTAACATACACATTTATGCACTATAAGTTAACATGAAATATACAAAATATAAAACGAAAAATAGCTCTATAACTATAAAAATATGCTATTACATTACCAAGCAACATTAGGTAAATAATCTAATTATAGAATTACTATAAGCTTGAAAAAAAAAATAATATTTTTTAAAATATGTATACA
>NW_004193611.1:0-1804 GCF_000321355.1 Plasmodium cynomolgi strain B
TAAATGGCGTATTTTATTTCCTAGAGGGGTAAACTAACATTAAAGGGAATATATATTTTTTTTAAAAGGTATATAATTGATAAAACTAATAATTCATATAAATGTATAATAGAAGAATATTCTAGCGTGTAGAAATTATAAAAAGAATTATTATTAACCTTATAGAGTAATAAGAAAAACATCCCTGCCATTGCACAAGAAAGAGGTAACATTATTCCAGCTATTGGTTTATCGGATCCAGATATACCTGCTTCTGCTTTTCTTTCTTTTGCATCTCTTTCCCTTGTTAATGATTTTTCGTATTCTTCTAACCTAGTTTTTCGTTTTTCTTGATCTATGCATTGTACTATATCTTTTTCTGAATCCGTATATGGTGATGATAATTCTTCTATTTGTGAACATTTTTTTTGTTTAATTAATTCATCTTTTTCAAGTAAACATTTAATATATTTTAGTTCATTAAATAAAGAACTATTTATTATTTTATCATTCTCACGTACAATAGTATTAAAATCTTTAACTATATCATCAAGCTGATTGCACCAATATGTATTGACAACACCAAGATTAGATCTATAAAAGACCTCATATGTATCATAAATATCGTACAATTTCTTCATATTTTTATATATTTTATTTTCTAGATACTTAATATAAGAAAGACATGTATTATTCTGAAACTCAACATCAGATTTAATATACTGTATTATTATATCAATTGTATATGATTTTTCTTTATACATAGAACTTTGAATTGCACTATTAAGAATGTAGTTAATATATTCGCAATGATTATTACTTCTATGATTGTCATTAGTTTCAAAATATTTTAAATATCCTTTTATTTTCTTAGATACACGAATAACATTTTCTACTGGATAACCTTGAAGAGCATTACGAATAATAGAATCTGTACTAAGAGTATTAGCTTTTGAATATACGACGGCATTATCGTATACTGCTCTATAAAAAAGGTAATCCTCATACTTATAATACTAAAAATGTTTAGACAAAATAAAAAACAGAAAGACTTAAGAGACGAACTAATGCAATAAAAATATTTATTAAATATATTTTATTTTGTTAAAAAAAAAAATAGTTATTATATATATATAACTGTATAAAATTAATTTACCGTATCTTCGTTTTCAGTATAGATCATATTTAAAATTTAGAAAAATGAGAATACATTAGAGTATATTAATGAATAAATATTTATATATCAAATATTGATATTATTATACAATGATTTACTATAATATTTTTTAGAATTTATATAATTTTATTCATATAATTTTTTACAAAAATTATATTTGTTATGATACATATGTAAAAGTTAGCATCAATATTATAAAAATATAGCAATAAATATAATGGCACATAACCTTTTAATTATACTATAATATTTAAAGAAGAATAATAAAAATAACAAATTAATAAATTATTTTTTATATAAATATTTTAAAATTGCTTTAGTGTGATATGTAAAGGAATATATTATCTCATATATATATGTTCACATATATTTAGTTATGTATATATTAATATTTAATTATTTAGCATCAAACACCTTTAAAATAATGTCTTGTAAAAGTAGTAGTATGACATTTATAATACAATAAAATAATACATGATATATTTTGTATTAATTTTTGTGAAAAGCCTAACATATGTATAAATATACCTCTATAAATAAATGATTCATTATTTACGCTCACATTTAATATCCTCTTGTAACCTTAGGTTTTTGGATTTCTCAACAATTATTTAAACAATAAGTATTATTTTAAAAAAAAAAATTCCA